>NC_081180.1:148407392-148667162 GCF_029867415.1 Vicia villosa
AAAGTCTTCCATTCTTTTCTTGCGACTTGAACGAGTGTTGTATGGATGAGACAGCTTGAAAGTCTTGTTCACCTCCTTCTCCTCCTCTCTTTCTCGAGAAAGGAAAGTGACTATTAGATCCGCGACAATTCTCGTGTCAGTGCGTACGACTAAAGCGATGTATGATATGCAATTAAGTTATTATTTTTCAAGGAAACACCATAATTACGTTATGAAACATCAAACTTTTATTAATTAAGCGAAAACGCCGTTTTTACACACTTTAAAAATGGAAATACAGAGAAACTAAGAGAAAGGACTCTAAAACTTTGATGATGAGCCGACTTCACGTTCTAACATCTTCTTCTGTTTCTTGAGCTGAGCGTTCTCTGACGTGAGCTGATCGATGATCCAGGAAGCAGGAGGGATATGATGAGAAAGTGACGTTTGTGTCACTTGTCGATCGAGCACTTCAAGTAACTCATCCTTCCTTCTTAGGATGTTATGAATCTCAACTTTTTCTGTGTTGACGATTCGATACTTGTTCCTCCAAGCATTCCTTTCTTGGCATACCTTGTTTAATGCCGCTTGCAGTTTTTCAACATCGGTGGAGAAAAGGTAAATTGGTTCCCTTAGGGGAATAGGTTCTTGATGTTGATATGGCATCCTGAGCTTGAATGCTCTGACGAGTACCCATTGAAGGTAAGGATCCAGGGAGATGCAAAGATGTTTTCCTAACAATCTTCTCCCTTTGCTGTGAACAAGACGCCAGGCTTGGACAATTTCCTTCTTCAGCATGTTGCCATGATCGTCGATGTTCTTGAAGAACAGACCCTCCAATTGGATGTTACTTGGAATGTTTTTCATAGGATAGCCGTATTGACGACGGGCTAAAGCTGGATTGTAACTGATTCCTCCCTTAGTTCCAATAAGGGGTATGTTGGGGAAACTTCCGCAACTGAAGATGATCTTGGTTTCGTCGTTGTCAGGACTACACCAATCAATGTCTGTATGAGTGAGAGACATGATTTTCTGTGACCAGTAAAGGCCATCCCTCATGTTCCAGAAAGTGCTAGACTTTGGCAGGTGTGAAACGAACCATTCGTATAACAACGGTACGCAGCATGTGATTAATCCTCCTCGCTGCAGGTTTCTTGAATGCACAGAGTGATAAGCATCCGCAAGCAAGGTTGGAACTGGATTTCCAATTAAGAAGATCTTAATTGCGTTGATGTTGACGAAATCGTTAATGTTAGGGAACAAAAACAATCCGTAGATAAGCAAAGCCAAGATTTCCTCAAAAGCGCTCATATCTCGGATGCTGATGAAGTACCGAGCTTGATCAAACAGGAATTTGGAGGGCAATCCTTGAATTCCTCCTCTACTCACCATATGAGTTCTGATGTCGACTACGTTCAAGGGAGTAGTTGCAGCAATGATAATGTCGTCAGGATTCTTTTCCAAACCGGAGTACGGATCTTGCGCGTACACGGGTATTCCAATCAGACGAGAGTACTCCTCCAACGTAGGCATGAGCTGATAATCTGGAAAGGTGAAACAGTGATACGTTGGATCGTAAAACTGTACCAAGGTGGGAAGGATCCCATCCACAATGTTGGTATTGAGCAAAGGCAGAAGTTTTCCATACTTCTCCTTGAAAGCCTGGGGGTTGACCACCAGTTTTCCGAGCTTTCCCAGTTCCTCGACCTGGGGAATCTTGAAGGTGTACTTCCTAGCTCTCTTTCTCCCATAATCCATGGTATAGATCCTTAAGTCCTTTCTCCGTTTCTCTCTTTCTATGAAGTTCAAAACGTTCGTTATTTAGTTTCCTTGAAAAACGACTCGAAAAAGACTCTTTTTTTTTTGTTTTTAATTGTTTATTAATGAATGATGCATGAATGCATGAATGCACACACAGGAGTTTTAAACAAACATGGCGTTGAAGGGTATAGTGGTCATGAAGTCAAAACGCAGTCTCCCGCCCCAATGGTAAACTAAGGTTAAGGATTTTTGTACCTGTAGAACGGGTTCTAGGGGTCTCAGAGTTTTTGCTCAACCTTAAAGATACGTTGATTGGTATCTATAAGAGAGTTTTTTCTGAGTGTAGTATCTGCGTGACAATTACTTCCGTAATCACCGCTCTACGTCCTAAAAAAAGGCTTTAAGTGGGGTTAATGTGTTTCTAGGTCCTCCTGGTACAAACCAGTCTCGGAATGCAGTGGCGCAGTTAATCACAACCAGCCAGGCAAATCCCAAGAGTAGATTTGGAAACCAAGATTAGAGGGCCTTCACCGGGAAGACATCCTCCATCCTATCTTATGTTGCACTCAAATCCGGGTATAGGATTTCTCACCACAAGGGGGAATCAAGCCCTTTCCCGATACAGAATAAACAAAATAAACAAATATATATGCAACAAACACATGATATGACACAGAGGTTAGGCAGGACCTCTCTTGTTTGAGGGGGAATTTGGCATCCCTAATTCCTCATTGGGGTTGGACCAGCAACAGGTCAACCATTGGTTTGGATGAAAAACCAAGGTTTTTAACACTTATATCCCCAGCAGAGTCGCCATTTTTCTGTGGTGGTCGTTTTCTTTTACCTCCCCGTTTCACTTGGGAGGACGGCACGCTAGACCCTTCACGCGAAATTTGGAAGGAGAATGCGCCCGTGGTGGGATGAATTTTATTTCAGTTCTTCCTACGATATCACACGAACTTTCTTATTTGTCCTACGAGTAGGAAAGGGGAAAAAAGATCTCAACTAAACCCTAGGAGTTATCTAAGTGTGGGGATTTACACCTAGACTAGAAATTCTGGAGTCCGGGAGGTCGGTTATACATAGGGAAGTGTTTAAACACCCTACATATCTGTAGTACTCTACAGGAACCTTCTCTGTGTCATTGTGTTTGTGTTTGCTGCTAATGATTGGGAAAGTTTCTCCTTTGTGTTAGGAGAAGGAATTGAATTGATTTGAAAAGACAGACAGACAGACAGACTGACTATTTTTGGTATTTTATTAGCTCGCTGAGATTCCTTGTGAACCTCATGCCTACATATCCCTAGTGGAAGTCAGAGCTTAATGTAGTTCGGGGAACTAACTAGGGAAATTAATTGTTTTTGGTGCCTTGCTTGAAGCTCAAGGTTGAAGCTTGGAATTAAATCTCTGTTTACAGTAAAGAGACATGAAATCATCTCTATAGAGAGATATTTGTACTATTCTACCACAAACATTTAAAGGAGTGACAGAATAACTGAATTCATTTCATTCAAGAGGGGGACCTTACTTGTGTGTGTGCAAGTATGCCAGTCAGATGCCTCTTAAATGAAAGAAAGATGCTCGTCCAAATTAGGGAAAGTGTACAAGTCTGGGGATGTGCCAGAGCATGTCTTTCAGAGTCCTAAATGGGAGACTTTGATTGAAATTGAAATTGAAATGTTTGTTTGTTTGAATGTGGTAGAGTAGTAAAAATATCTCTTTATAGAGATAAGCTATGTCTATCTACTGTATGAAAGATTTGACTTTAGCTGGCTTGTATGAGGCCCAAGCTTGAGGCTTTTTGATTGATTAATTAATATTATTGACTCTGGGAGATGACTCCACTGAGGGTTAATTACAGGGTATTTTTGTGTTCTGTACAAAGCCCAGAATTGAGGCTGACTCTATTTGGAGAGTGTTTATTTGATGGATTTTATTTGGTGTTCTGTACAAAGCCCAGAATTGAGGCTGACTCTAGCTATGGAAAACATTATTTTCTGCCTTGTACAAAGCCCAAGGTTGTGGCGGACTCTTAAATAAATGAATTGAGTATGGATGACTATATGGGGAAAGATCCTAAGTGTTAGGAATCTTTGACACATGAAAAATATGGTTTATCTGCCTTGTACAAAGCCCAAGGTTGTGGCTACTGAGTGATGAAGAACTCACTGGGGAGACTCTATTATCTGCCTTGTACAATGCCCAAGGTTGAGGCTGACTCTTGACAGGGGAGTTTTATTGTTTGGGTGCCTTGTATGAAGCCCAAGGTTGAGGCTAACTGTTTTTGTTGGTTTTGACTCTACTGAGGAGATTTTATCTATAAAAAGACTGTTTTTCTTTGGAAGCTAACCCTTTCCAGGGATTTTGACTCAGCTGGTGAATTTGTCTGTTAAAAGACTGACTTTATCATGTTTTTTTGGAGGCTGACCCTTTCCAGGGGTTTGACTCTTTTGGGGAAATTATCTCCTAAGAGAATGAAATTATTTATTTTTTGACATTTATTAATTGACTTTGGAGGCTAACCCTTTCCAGGGGTTTTTATTGAAATGATGGATGGCAAAAAGATTATCTAGTGGAGACTCTTTGTTTAAAGCCCAAGATGAAGGCTGACTCAATGCTGAGGATGACCAAAACATAGATCCTAGACTCTACTAAGGAGGATTGATGAAGATAAGGGTGACAGAGACTGTCCATGTCTCTCATTCCAAAAATGTACTCAATGTGAAATTGAGACAAACTTAGCTTGTTTTAAGTCTGGTTTAAATTGGAAGAAACTCACCAGGGTAGGCTAAAAGGTGACTAAAGACCTGTTCCTATGTTTATAAGAAACCTGATGGGTCCTTGTATACAAGCTCAAGAGGAAGCTGGAAATGCTTTTAAGAAGCCTGTGGGTCCTTGTACAAAGCCCAAGAGGAGGCTAATCGAGGGTCCTTGTTATAGCACAAGAGAAAGCTATGTAGTTTTGAACTTATTTTGGCTCTAAGCAAATGGGTAAGAGGTTTCACAGGGAATAATTCCTCTTTGGGTGGATGTGTCCTATTTTTTTGGATTCTAAGGTTTTTGCCAAGATGTTTCACCGGGAATAATTCATCTTGGGGGTTTGAACTACAGATCTCTAATTAGGAAAGAGCCTTCACCGGGAAGACATTCTCAATCCTAGGTCATATTCCTATAATATATATATAGTTTAACTGTCCTAAGGTTTATACTCAAACGTAGTTCTAAACTAATATATGCACAGTTTATATTTGACAGTAATTTAAATAAAGACTGTAAATTGAAAGCTTGTAAAGCCTAACCTGGATGGAGTGGAGGCCATTGAAGAAGTATGTACAGAGCCTCAACAGTAATTTTTGTTGTTTTTGTTGATAACAGTTGAATGTATATGATAAACAGTTAATGGTTTTTGAAAACAGAAGAAGTGAAGATGGACAAAGGTCACATAGGTATCTGAAGAGTTTCACCGGGAATAATGCCCTTCAAATACCAGAAGAATGTTTTTGAAAACAGAAAGAAGATTTTGAAAATACAGTTTTGAAAACAAGCTAAGAAGAGAAGGTTTTCGGGACTTACACTCTATTAGAGGCCCACTTAAAAATGATTTACTGTTTATGAAAATAGTTGAAGAAAAGATTGAAATGATATAAGGTTTTGTTGTTTGAAAACCTTAATCATCTGTTTAATCGGAGATTGAAAACAATTTTGTAGATTGACAGAAGTCAACTTAATTAAGGCAAAGATGAAATCTATACCTAATTAAGACCTAAATAAATAGGGTTTTTATCATAACATTATTCACAAAGTAATTAGGTTAAAACAAAATGAACATATATATTTTAAAGTATTTAAGAAAACATTTAAAACATACTATTTTAAACCTAATTAAAATACATGAAATAAATAATATTTTTATGATTTTTTTGATTATTCACAAAATAGATATGTTAATCAACAAGTGTGTGAAAAATGAAGTCAAAATGAATTAATTTGATAAGTTAAATAATTGGTTAAAGTTGTGAAGAAAATGAAGAGGAAAAGTGATAAAAAATAATGTTTTGGCCTCACCATGGTTTGAACCCACGCCCTTGAAGCCAACAATCAAAACACACACCAATCAGCCAACGCGCGCATGGTGTTATAGAAGGGAATCCATTGCAATATGTATGTTGTCTAATGTATAGAGGAGAAAAAAGAAATAAAATCAAAAGGTCTGGGGCGAGGGGGATTCGAACCCCAGACCTTGGGCACGCGCAACACACAAACACTCTTTACCACTGGGCTATAACGATTTAGTCGTTTATGAAACAACTACCATTCAAAATAAAATAAACTTTAGCCCTGGATTTGAATTTTGCGCGCCACCACCATTGTTGTCTTCAACCTCTAGCTTTTGGATTTTTGAATTTCTGAACTCTCTCAATTCTCAACCATTTGCAAAGATGTAAAGACCAAACTTGCTCTAAATTCTCTCACGATTTCAAATATGTAACTAACATGAATTTATATTAACTACATCTACTGAATTACCTAAAATACGTGAAGAACCCTAAAATTTCAAAATTAAATTAAATGACTATACTGAAAGATAAATGGATGATGATAGAGGGTTTTCAATCCTCTGATGATGCTGAACAAGATAGAATCGAGCTATTTCACAAAAGGTGCTTAAATTAGAGAGGTGAAGTTCAGAAACTTACCTCTGAAAATGGAGATCGTGAGGATGATTGAGAGCACCTGGGTTTGAATGAATGATCTCAATAGCTTCCCTGAGACTCAACGATGCTAACTGGATGCTTATTGTAGCCTGAATCCTTCTGAATTGTTCTATGGACCTCCCTCGATTTGAGCTTCAAGTGGACATGGAGGTTGTTGAATCCTGAGTTACAGATGAGCTGCAGCCATCTGGTTAGCTTCACTATGACCTGAGGAGTGTGTCTGGATGATTGGCTTGCCTTGAAACCTTCTGAATCACTCCATGGACCTCCAACTGCAAGTGCTTCAAAGTGAGAGCAACAATGGTGTTCCTCCACCTACAGAAGTGATCCAGGTGCTTGGATCACCTCAAATGACCTCCCTTGAGATGTTAGAATGCTCACTTCCCAAAGATAAGCTTTGGTTTGAAGAAATCGATTCTTCTTGCCAAAGAACTTTGAAAAACAATGAACAAGAGGAGAGAAGGAGAAAGCAAGTAATATGGTTGCTTTGGTGTGTTTTTGAATGAGGAATGCATCTGTATTTATAGGCAAATGGATCAGTATAGCTGCAGAGGAGTGAGCTTCCTTAGTGAAGTTGATTTGCTTTCTTAGCCATGAAGGAATTTTGCAAATATCTCTTATGCAATGATGAGAATTTTGATTCCATTTGATCAATCCCCTAGCCCTCGATTTTGCTTGATCTTAGGGGACAATTCTGAGCCAGAAATGAGCTCTAATTGGTTGGTGAGAAGATTCCTTGGGTGATTCATCAATTTGCCATAAATTCACAAATGTAATCATTACATAATCACATGTTCTTGTTTTTAGAATCTTCTTCAATCCTTATGGCATGGTGAAAATGAATGCATGGCATGGTTTCAGATGTGTTATGGGTCGTGTAGCATCCATAAGAGAGGTTATTTGCACAAAATTTGCAAAGTCCAAAAGTGTCCATGACCTATAATTTCACTTCATGAGGCCAACTTTGAACAAGCATAACTCCTAGCTCAAATTGAATTTGGAGAAGGTTGAACACAATTTGGAAAGCCCTAAACATCTACTTCACATCATTAGTTTATGTCTTCTTCAGAATCATTTAGGAAATTTGTGAAAAATGAGCCTAAAGTTGGATGAAAACTAGGTTAAAACACTTAGAAAAATTTCTAAGTGTTTATGACCTAAACTTCAAAATTTCCAAAACTTCATAAATGGTTGATCTTTTGAAAAAAGTTCCTTTGTAAGATGTTGTTTTATTTTGCAAGATCTACAACTTTCATGTTGGAAGTTTTTTGAGTTGTGTAGGTGAAATTTTGAGATCTCACCATGCCTTCAAAAACCCTAATTCCCGACTTTTCGCTCCTTGATGAATTTCTTTGAATTTCTTTGGCCAAATGACTTTGACATCCATATATTGATGATATTGATCTTTGAAAGTCATTTTTTGACCAAAAACCTTAAAAGTCAATGATGATCCTTCACAGTTGACTTTTTCCTGACAAAGTGAATTTTTGGGCTTTTGTGTAGAAATAGGATCTTCTCCACAAATGGATGATATAAATGGATTATATGGAGGTAGTAGAGATCCTTGAATCATGTCTTGAGTTTTGGATTCATGCCCTGATCAGAAGTCAACTATCTTGGTGAATTAGGTCAAAACCCTAATTTGTCGACCATGTGAAAGTAATGACTGTAGACTTTGAATTGAAGTGTGATGTCCAGTAGACCTTGTAATATGAGTTATTTGAAGATGATTGATGTCTTTGAATGACCCTCTGAGGTTTTTTAGGGTTTCCCAAATGTGATCCCTGATTTCAGTCCTTGATAGGCTCAGAACCCTAGTCTGGCGACCTGAGTAAACCTGTACTCATATGACTGGATGTCTAATCAATCATAGATGAGAAAAGTGAAGTCTTTGAGCCTCATGATTGTATTAGGGACTAATCCTTGTATTGATTGATCCTTTGCCTGAGCTTTCTTGTCTTTGAGCATCCTCGATTAGGTACCAGAGGGAGAAATGACTGCTCTGGGTACTTGTCTTGACCTGATGAAAAATCCTGAAGATATGTCATCTCAGGGGGGTCAAAAATTAGGGTATGACAGATGTATATGTTATATTCTGAACACTAAAGATCATCTGAGTAATTTGATTCTAAGGAACAGAAGTGTTTCCTTCTTGGATATTCTGAATGCTCAAAAGGCTACAGAGTATACAATACTGAAACATTGATTGTTGAAGAATCAATCAATATCAGATTTGATGATAAGCTTGGTCTTGATAAGCCAAAGCAGTTTGAGAATTTTGCAGATTTTGAAATCTCTAACTCAGAAGCTGAAGAACCCAGAAGCAAAGTGTCAGAAGATTAAGTTGCTGCTTCACTAGAGAATCTCAGAATTTCTGAAGAGCCAACTATCAGAAGATCTTCTAGACTCAACTCTGCTCACTCAGAAGATGTTATCCTTATAAAGAAGGATGATCCTATCAGAACAAGAGCATTCCTTAAGAATAATGCAGAATGTCAATTTGGTCTTGTATCTCTTATTGAGCCAACTTCTGTTGATCAAGCTCTAGAGGATGCTGACTAGATAATTGCCATGCAAGAAGAACTAAATCAGTTTACAAGGAATGATTTCTGGGATCTTGTTCCAAGACCAAAAGGATTTAACATCATTGGAACCAAGTGGGTCTTCAGAAACAAGCTAAGCGAAAAAGGAGAAGTTGTAAGAAACAAAGCCAGACTGGTTGCTCAGGGCTATGGTCAGCAAGAAGGCATAGACTATACAGAAACCTTTGCACCAGTGGCCAGGTTAGAATCTATTCGCTTATTGATTTCTTTTGCCACTCAACATAACATCACTCTGTATCAGATGGATGTTAAGAGTGCCTTCTTAAATGGTTATATAGATGAGGAAGTTTATGTCCACCAACCTCCTGGTTTTGAAGACTCTAAGTCTCCAGAACATGTTTTTAAACTAAAGAAGTCATTATACGGACTGAAGCAAGCTCCTAGAGCTTGGTATGAAAGATTAAGTTCTTTCCTTCTGGATAATGGTTTCACTAGAGGAAAAGTGGATACTACTCTCTTTTGTAAAACCTTTAAAAAGGATATTTTAATTTGCCAAATTTATGTTGATGATATTATCTTTGGAACATCTAATGCTACACTTGGAAAGGAGTTTGCTAAGTATATGCAGGCTGAGTTTGAAATGAGCATGATGGGAGAACTCAAGTATTTCCTTGGGATCCAGATCAATCAAACATTAGAAGGAACTTATGTTCATCAGACCAGGTATGTGAAAGAACTTCTGAAGAAGTTTAATTTTTCAGAAAGCAAAGAAGCAAAAACTCCTATGCATCCAACGTGTGTCCTAGGTAAGGATGAGGTAAGTAAGAAGGTAGATCAGAAGCTCTACAGAGGTATGATTGGATCTCTTATATATCTTACTGCTTCTAGACATGATATTTTATTCAGTGTTTGTCTGTGTGCAAGATTCCAATCAGATCCTAGAGAATCTCACTTAACAGCTGTTAAGAGAATTCTGAGGTATCTGAAAGGTACTACTAATGTTGGTTTAGTCTAAAGAAGATCTGAAGAATACAACTTAGTAGGATATTGTGATGTTGATTACGCTGGAGATAGAATTGAAAGGAAAAGTACTTCTAGAAGTTGTCAATTTCTTGGAAGTCACCTGATCTCCTGGTACAGCAAGAAGCAAGCTACCATTGCCCTTTCTACAACAGAAGCAGAATATGTTGCTGCTGCTGGGTGTAGTACACAGATGCTCAGGATGAAGAGTCAGCTAGAAGATTATCAGATATATGAGAGTAACATTCCTATCTTCTGTGATAATACTTCTGCTATTTGTTTATCTAAGAATCCAATCTTACATTCCAAAGCTTAACATAATGAGATTAAACATCATTTCATTAGGGACTATGTTCATAAGGGTGTTCTTTCTTTAAACTTTGTTGATACAGACCATCAATGGGCTGATATCTTTACAAAACCCCTTGCTGAAGATAGGTTTAAGTTCATTCTGAAGAATATCAGTATGGATTTATGCCCAGAATGAAAGGATGAGAAGTTCTGATATATGGATTAGATTTGAAATGATCTATTTTGTTTTTCTTATAAGAAGTTCTGATGTTGATCAGTTAGATATTCTGATTCTGTTATTACTAACGTTTCATATGTCTAAGTTGATTCAGAATCTCTTTTAAAGCAAAATAGTTGTCACCAGCTTTTCCAGAAGTTGAACACGTGTTCACTCTATTTGGACAAGCATGCGTGCAGTTGAGGAGACGTCGCCCTAGGTAACTGTGCAAATCATTTCAAATATTACGTTATCTCTCCTAACGTCACTATTCATTAAATGCATTTGATTTTTTTCTGGAATCCTGTTCATTCAGAAACATATTGCATTTCATTTCAAATCCGTGCCTATATAAACTCATCCCCATAACATTTCATCTCTTTACATTCTCTCTCTTTGTTCTTTGCTATTTTTGTGTTCATCTCTCTTGTCTTTTCATAAACCCTAGTTTCTAAAACCGAATCTCAATCTGAATCCATGGCTTCATCCTCGAATGTTCAACGCAAGGTATCATCGCAACAACAAGTTCAACAAAAGAGATCTTCATTTACTCCTTTGAAGACTTGTTCTATTCCTATAACTGAATTGGAGGTTCTCTGCGAAACCATGGTGGATTTTGAAAGTCTTATGGCACATGATTTCAAAACCAAAACTGCAATGTTGGTACAAGAATGGTCTAACTACTTTGAGAGGTTACTTGGACCAGTTTATCCTTTGTTGGTTAAGGATTTCTGGACGCATGCTACAGTTACTCCAACTGCCATTATCTCTTTCGTGCTAGGGCATGAAGTGGTTGTAACCGAGAAACTGATAAGGAAGTTGTATGGTCTTGAGGGAATAGATGGTATTACTTGTGCTCTTCCTGGAAGAATTGATTGGGTTAAAGTTGATAAAGAACTGTTTACTTCTGGTATTGCATCTCCATTCAACACTGCCTTGAAGCCTTCCTACAAAGTATGGGCTGAGATCATTCTGGGATCTCTCTATCATAGGAAGCAATCAAGCGCTGCTACTTATGTCAATCAGGATCAGAAGTACATCATATTCTGTATTGAAAAAGGAATGAAAGTAAATTTAGCACACATTCTTTTTCAACATCTGAAGACTAACATTGAAGAATCAAGGGATGAAGAACGTCAGAAGAATCCCAACCTCAAAAGGAATACTATCCCTCTTGGGAGGATGATTTCAGATATTTTGATTGAAAGTGGATTGATAGAAGCTCTGAGAGCAGCTGGCTCACTTAAGTTCTTAACTGTTATCCAATGAGTCATTCTGAATGCTCATTCTCTAAAAAGGATGCAGCTGATTGAAGAAGTGACTACTCTTCCAACAATGTTTCCAGATATTCTGACGAGAAGAACTCCTGTTGTGAGCTTCTCTCACATGTTCAAAGAGGAGCTAGACAATTCTGTCAAACGCTATCTGAAGTCATGCGTTAAAGCTCAAACTTCTGTTGATCCTGTGCGGAATCGAGGAAGAACTCTTCCATCTCTGGATGAGTTAAGAAAGAAAGAAAAGAAGAAGAAAGAAAAGAAACTGAAGAGAAAGGCTACAGAAGCAGGACCTGATGCTAAGCCAGCAAAGAAGCAGAAGAACCCTTTTGATTCTCTCAAGGTACAATCTGATGAATACTTTGAAAAGTGTATTCATAAAGCTTTTCTTGTAGATTCTTCTGTCCGTCCCCCTCAGAAAAAGCCTTCTCCTTCTGTCATTCCATCTTCTTCCATAACCCTAAACAGAAATCAACCACTCCTTTCTACACAAATTCTGAACCCTCAACCACTAAATGCTATCCCCCAAACTCCTTCTGAAAATTTTCTTTCATCCACCTCCACACCAGAATCTTCATCTTCTCTAACCTCTTCCATCACCTCTGCTTTACTATCCAGATAATCTAAACCTTACTTCCTTCTGTACCCTGATTATCGTTTCACCTTCAATCCTCCTGAACCATCGATTGGTGTTAGCTATTACATGCTAATGGATAAAGTAAGAATAGGGTTGGATACTCTGAAAACTGCTTATGACTCCAATTTGGATCATGCTACTTCTAGAGCTTTGTGGAGAATCTTCGAGAAGGACATTCAGAATGATATTCTGAACATCCAGAAGAAATGCTTGGCTGTTGCTCCTGACTCTTCTGGTTACTTTTTGGATCTAGATGATGGTAAGTACTATCATCCCATCAGAAGCTGGATGTATCTCGAGGAGAAGAAGTTTGTTGATGAGCTTGAAGATGAGACATGCCTTGCTATGGTTGTGTGGAAGCCCCACTATAGTGTTCTGACTGGAGACTTTCAGTCAATATTCAAATGGTTAAGGGAGAATCCCTCTGCTAAAGCCCCAGATATGGTATATCCAGAAGTTGAATACCTTTCAAAACCTTCTACTCCTACACCTCCAAGGAACTTGGATGAAATTCTTAAGGCTCTTGAGACTTCAGAAGCTGAACTTCCTGCTCCTGATTATGCTGATGCTAAGAATTAAGTTGCTGAGACTCATTCTGCTGAAAATCAAGATGATGTTCTCATGATTGATGCTGCTGTTGAGAACCCTACTCCTCTTCTGGACAATAGCGATGATGCTTCTTCTGATGGTCCTTATGTTTTGATGAACACTATGAAGGTTCTTCAACAGAATCAAGCTGATCTTGCTTCTCGTCTAGATAAGCATGAGGATACTCACAATGAGTTCAGATCGTTTATGAAGACGCAGACAGAAAGCACTGCTGAGATTCATAACCTTCTGGCCAAGATAGTTTCTAAGCTAGGCTAGTCGTAGTCTGTTTGGTCTTAGTTGTTTTCTTGTTTTTTGCATCTGGTTCTTGCATCTGCCTTCTATCCCTTTGTACTTCTGATTAATTCTACATGAATGAAATCATTATCTTCTTCACTTTTAATGTCTTTTATCATCTGAATCTTTTTAAATGCTTTTTGATGTTAAGACAAAAAGGGGGAGAAACATGATAATTGATTTGGTTTATTATATCAGTTGTTGGGATTAAGTCTCAACATTCCTAACATTATTTGCAAGTTTCTATGTCTTTGAGATTTTTTTGCAGGATTGAAGATATTCTAAAAAAGCTCAACATGAGAAGCAAATACATGGGGAAATGCAATTCCATAAAGAAGCATGTCTTGGAAAATTGAAGCAAGCTTAGTGCTGTGAAGCTTCAAGATCAGAAGCAAGAAAAATGTTCTGATATTCTCGTGGCAGAATATGCTCTATACATTCTCTTCTCTCATATGCTCTGATACTTATTCTCTCTAAGAATATATCAAAGTGTGCTCTGATACATGTTCTTTCTTTAAAGAATGTTCTGAATCATTCATACTCTGATTATGTTTGTCTAGTTTGTTCTGAAACATTTCAGGATGTAAAGATGCTCTGATGATGCTCTGATACATTCAAGAATGTTCTGATACAATCAAGCATGCTATGAATCAAGAAGAAATTCAAAGCACTGAAGCTGTCCTATGGAAGCTAGAAGCAGAAGCTCTGAATGTTCTGAAGTTCTAGGCAAAGTGAACGTCTCTACCGAAATGGAAAATACTCAGGGAAGTCTTTTATTTATAAATTCTTCTAGTATTTATTTCAGGGGGAGATGGTTAATCTCAGGGGAAGACATATTCACACATTCTGATTATATGCTTATGCTATAACTGTGTAATTGTCTTTGGTCATCTGATATTCTGATTGCAAATTCATATCAATTATATATGTTTTGTCATCATCAAAAAGGGGGAGATTGTTAGAACAAGATTTGTTCTGATCAATATTCTTAGTTTTGATGATAACAATGTATATGAATTTTGTATAAGACAATGTGCTACTCTAATCCTTTACATTTTCCATTTCAGGAATTATATAAGGAGTACGCACAATTCAGCGCTAGAAGCGCTGACTCAGGAGATTCAAGTATGCAACATCAGAACATGCTCTCACAAGACATCAGAAGATGGTCAAGCAGAATCAGAACATGATCTATGAAGCATCAGAAGAACATGAGATCAGAAGCAGAAGCACTGAAGTTCTTATGGTATCACGCTAAAGCACTTCAAAGTCAGAAGACAAGAAGATGCTCTGCACCAAGTTGTTTGACTCTGATTATTCAAACGTTGTATCTACAAAGATCAGATCAGAAGCGAGTACAAGATGACAGGCTACTCTGACTGACAAAAGGAACGTTAGAAGCTACAAAAGGCAAAGTCAGTAGAAGCAGTAAAAGCAAGGCTCGAGGTAGTTGACAAAAGAGCGAAACATTAAATGCAAAGCTGTACGGAACATGCAATGCATTAAATGCTCCCAACGGTCATCTTCCCAAACGCCTATAAATAGAAGTTCTAATGAGAAGCTGAATACACAACTCTTGCGCAAAATACAGAAACGCTGTCAAATTTAAAAGCTCTCAAACTTCATCTTCAACCTCACTACTCTTGTAATATCTTAGTGAGATTTAAGCTTAGAACTTAAGAGAAATATCACAGTTGTGATTATAGCTTTTTAAGAAGCATTTGTATACTCTTGTAAACATTTATTTTACATTAATTTGTAAAAGGTTCATAGAGTGATCAAGTTGTGATCAGTAGACTCTAGAAGACTTAGAAGTTTCTAAGTGATGTATTTCCTAGAGTGATCAAGGTGTGATCAGAATACTCTAGAAGACTTAGAGGGTATCTAAGTGGAAAACCATTGTAATCAAGATTGATTAGTGGATTAAATCCTTAGTTGAGGTAAATCACTCTAAGGGGGTGGACTGGAGTAGTTTCGTTAACAATGAACCTGGATAAAAATAACTGTGTTATTTGTTTTTATCTTAAGAGTTTTTAAAGTCACACTTATTCAAACCCCCCTTTCTAAGTGTTTTTCTATCCTTCACTTTTCACACATCTAAAACCAACAATTCTAACCCTTATTCCCACTCTCTCTCTCTTCTCACAAACACAAAATATTTTCTCCACCTTCTCTCTAAGATCAAACTTCACTTTCTCTCATGAATATCATAACAACTTCATAGCTTGTTGAAGAACATCAAGAACACTTTCAAAAAAAAAACTCAAGAACTCATATCTTCCTCTCACCGTAGAACCGAGCGGTTCAACGCCCATCTTTCTTCCACAAACCGCCATCGGAGCCCTCGGGTGGTGTTGTTTATTTTTTATTTTTGCTAGCTTTTTATTGGTTCAATTGATCGCCATGATTATTGTTTTGAAAGTGTTGTTTTCTTTTGATTTGATTTTGTTTGTGTGAATGGAGAAGAGAGAATACATATGGGGAATAAGATGAAATCACATGGAAAATAATCTACCAAAGACGTAGAAGAGGAAAACAAAAGAGAAGTGGAACTCAGTCAGAACCACCGTGTTATACCCCAAAATTTGCCCGCATCTTTTGTCAAGAAAACTCCAATCTGAAAATTAAGAGTCTCATATAATCATGGATGTTTATTTCAACAAATATCCTGACATATGAAATACTTAGTTTTTAGAATTTTTCTTATACAGTAATTTGGCTTGCAGTTGAATTTATTCTTACGCAAACGCCAAATACTGTTTATTACTTCACACATGCTATTTATTTATTTACAGATAAATAGTACTGACACAATTGGTACAGAGTTAAAATCTTTTTGCAGGTGCAGAATCAGGAAACTCAGACTGTACTGGTAACAGTATATTAGTTATTTATTATGTCTATGTTTTTAACAAGTCATGTAAATAAACTTTCATTTTTCACATAAAACAAAAACAACAAAAAAGAAAATTAACTTTGACTGTTGATTTTTCACTCTAACTGCTACGTCAATACCTGAACAGTCAGTTGACAGCCAAACTGCTGGCAGTACAATTCTCAGTGTTTTGTACCATCAATCAAATCAATCTTTCAAAATTCAAAATTCCAAGATTTTTGTTCTAGAAGTCTTCTGAATATCACGCGATTAGCAGAGACTCAACACTGCACAAAAATCAGGTACGTTTAACTGTCTCCTACATAAACAGTCCCTGACTAGGGTTTTCTTGTTTTTACAGGAGAAACAAGTTTTTGAGAGCTCAAATGGATTTCATGCACATCCATACATCTCAAAGTACCATCATACAAATTTTCAAACTTCAATTCACTCAGACGCACCGTCAGCAGCTCAAACAGTCAACAGACGACCCGTTTGACCAAAAAAGTCAACAGACAGTCAAAAATGAAATTTTTTGTCAAAGTCCATATTTTGTCAAAGGATTCATCATTTGATCATTGGATGATCATAATTCATCAAGGAAAGATCAAAAATCAACAAAACCCTAAGATTCAAAATTAGGGTTTTTGCCTGAAAAGTCAACTCAACTTTGACTGATCATAACTCTCTCATCCTTCATCCAAAAAATTCAAACCAAAGCTCATTTTGAAGGAAATTCAATTATCTTTCAAATGCCATTGATCCCATGGTCATTGGATTCACCATTTGAAAAATATGATCAAAGACATTACAGGTCATTTTCAAAGTCAACAAAAAGACACTTTTTTCAAAAGGACACACAAGGAGCATCAAAAATCATTTTGACATGAGACCAAAGGCATTGGTTAGAGGACTCTTTGAGGTTTCCAAAAAGTGCAAGATCTCCTTCATATGACAAAAATTGAGGGATTTACACCTTGTTGAAGTTGGCTAAATTTTGGAAAATGCATAAAACCAACATTGCTCAAAAATGTATTTTTTCCAAATGGGGCCAAGTTTTCGTGGTTCAAACATCATTTCCATGTTATTATGGGCCTCCCACGACCAAGACAAGGCCCATATCATTTTTATCCATTTTTTGGCATAATTTTATCTTATTTTAAGATTAAATTAAAAGGAAAATGGATGGATAATGGGTAGCTTAATTTCCAAGCATGACTCACCCAAGGAATCTTCATCTTTCTGCAGAGAATTGAAGAGCAAGGCAAGTGCATTGAAGACAAGAAGACTTGGTCAATAATTCAAAGCTTTTTAATATAAAAAATTCAAGAATTCCACAAAGGCAACTAGATGCTTCTTAGCTTCAATTCTAAGCACTCAATGCTTATAAATAGGCTAGCATACTTCAGTAATGAAGGAGACAGAAATCAGAACCTAAGCATAGTGTGTAACATACTTGTAATCACTTGTTTTCTTTCAAGGAAATTTAAAATTCGAATTTTAATTTCCAGCTTGTTTCAATTCAAACTAAACACTTAAACATCATCCTCAAGTATCATTGAACGTGTCTCAATCAATTGCAAGCTCTGAAACCTCACAAATCGAGCTACACAAGCCACGGTTTGTTCAAACTAAAATCAACTTGTATCTCATAACACACGCATATCTAGCACGATGTAGACATATATTTGGACTTGGTGTGGTGTGTAGATCATTTCTAGAACTTTAATTAAGTTTTAGACGCTTACACACGAAGTTACCATTTTTGGGTTCATAACCTAAAATTTAGGGCTTTCTGAAATAGGCAAAATTAGAGGTTCTAAGTGGTACCATTGAGTTCGTATGGATCAGACGAGTTGAATGGATAGGTCGCGCCAAATTTCTTTTATGTCTAACCCCTATTCGTTATTTTCCAGGTTTAAGCTTCATCTATTACAGTGCTTTTGATAAGAAAGCGCTATTAAAAGTCCTGGCGAGAGGTTGAAGATGATGAGGTGTCCTCACCTCATTGGACAGCAAGCGCGCGTTTTTTTAAACTTAACCCTTGGTTTCAGTGTTTGCAGGCGCGTCATAATTGGTGGACCCTCACAATCTGAGCCATCTGACTTCATTTATTATCCATCCAACGCATCAGAATGAGGGCCTATCCCATGGACCTTATTTAATTTCCACACCTGATCAGTATCCTTTTCTTTTCTATTTTTATTTTAATTTCTTTTTTAAATTAATTAAAAATAGTTTTAAAAATCCAAAAAATACACAAAAAATATTTTTAGACTTCTAAAATAATATATTATTTTCTGAAATAAAAATATTTTATTTTTCTTCATAATTTCAATATTTTGCATAATTAATTAGTATATATTTATATATTTGCTTTTTAATTCTTCTAACCAACCAAAAAATCATAAAAAAAATTGTTCTTTATATAAAATATTGTTTATATATTATAAACTAATTTTGTACATATTTTGAATAATTTTCTCTTTAAGTTTTAATTATTTGTATAATTATTTGTATAATTATGTTTTAATTAGCTTAAATCAATTTCAAATCAATTCCAAAAATTCCAAAAAAATTAGTTTTGTTTTAAAATTAATTGACAAATATTTTGTACATATTTTAAACTTAATTTCTAGGTTTAAATCTGTTTTCATCTTTTTTCTTCATTTTAATTTAATTAATCATGCATTAATTATAATTAAAATCAATCATAAAAAATCCAAAAACATGCCTTTTATTTTTCTTGCAATTTAAATTCCTAGATAAATGTATAGGATGTCAAATTCATGTAAATAGGCTAGTTTACATTTCCTGCACAATCGATGTAATAGCGTAGATTTACTTTCCGCACTTTACATTTCCGCATTTTAATTTCCAGCAAATATAAACTGCGTGTATGTCAAAGATAAAATTGAACCGTTAGATCACTAACTTCAAAGATAAAATATCTGAATACAATCACAAATCACATTTGCACCTCTTAAGGTAATCCCTTCACATTCTTTTCAAAATCAAAATCAAAATTCTACTATTTCGAGTACAAAATCGAACCTTGCGTTTATATCCGGTGAAAGGATAGATTTTTAAAGGAAATAGGATAAAGACCTTACAACTCAAGGTAGACCTCCTAGTTTGCTTGCTCAAATCAAAACAAACAAATTCTCATACACTGTTGTTTTTCAAAACAAAACTTTCAAAAAAGACAATACTTTGTATACATCCAAACACGGATTATTACAAAGTTAACGTTCTTTTCAAAACATCTTTCGAAAGATAAACAAGCATTTTGTATACATCCACACACGGATCATTACAAAATTCAATTTACAAAAGTATTTGAAACCACATATGAGCATTCTAAAGCAATTGAAAAGTGATCGAAAAACAAGTGAGCTAAGCAAACTTAAGAGCCCATGGATAACCATGGATACAAAGGGTGCTAACACCTTCCCTTTGTATAACCTACCCCCTTACCCAGAATTTCTTAAAGGTCTTTTTTCTGTTTCTTTTATAAACCTTTCCTTAATTGGATAAAATAAAAGGTCGGTGGCGACTCTGTGAATTTTCAAAAATGCGAAAGCATTAAGCGATAAAAAAGAGTCAGTTCACGTATCTCTACAGAACAGAGGTATGGCCCGGAATTAAAAAACGGAGGTCCACAGAACTGGCGACTCTGCTGGGGAGATACTTTCAAAAACAAAATGTTTTCAAAAGGGGTTACCTTAAGAGAATAGATCACTTCGATGTTTTCAATTGTTTGACTTGATTGCTCTATTTTTCAAAGGTTTGTTTGGGTATTTTGCTTGTGTGAAAGATTCTAACCCGAATCTCGAGATACCTTAAGTATATGACAATAGACCAAGGAAACTGTACGGCATGTACCGATACGGTTGATCTGGTAGTCATCGTTAGTGCGATACTTTGGTTTATACTGATGTCCCTTGAAAACGATCAAGGAGTATATTAGGCTTCCGAAATGTCATTAAACACTAATTTGTCTTAGAACCTTTTTAGTTGAACTTGACTTGTGGCCTATTAAGTGGCTAGCTTTGAAATTGATCGAAGTTAGTTATCCTCGAGGAATATTTTGATCGGCCGCTCGAGCGCCGTATTGAGATGTTACTTCCAAGGATCATAGAACCCGAATACTATTCTAGGACAGGTTTTAACCAACTCAACTTCAGTGGGGAGGGTATCACCTATCAGCTCCATGCAAGCCTTTAAACCTAAGGCTATTGTTTGATTTGTTTTTGTGTGCCACATGTTTGCATCATAAGCATATCATTTTTGCACCAAACACTTCAAGGATCAAAGAGTTTACCTTTGTTTTTGCAGGTAATGGCTCCCGCCACCAAAGATTACATCCGAATCAACATCTCAACGGTACCATCTGAACTAAAAGACTTAGTGTCAGAATTCCCCAGGAATGTTCAATTCACTGAAAGGCATGGTCACCTACTCCATTTGGTTACCTCAAAATTTGAAGAAGACATGATACGGGTCCTGTTCCAGTTCTTTGACCCTGAACATCATTGCTTTACCTTTCCTGATTACCAGTTGGTACCCACTTTGGAAGAATTCTCTGAACTAATGGGATTGCCTGTTCGAAATCAATTACCTTTCACTGGTTTAGAAAGGATTCCAAAACCTGAAGTCATTGCTGCTGCTTTACATCTGCGGAAATCAGAAATCGAGTCCAATTGGGAAACAAAGAGTGGAGTTAAGGGTTTGCTTGCCAAGTTCTTGTTGGAAAAGGCTCGACTACTGCTAGAAAACAAAAGTTATCCAGCTTTTGAGGAAGTTATGGCACTTTTGATCTATGGGTTGGTTTTATTCCCAAATCCCGACCAGTTCATAAGTGTACACATCATCAACCTTTTCCTAATCCGTAACCCGGTACCAACATTGCTGGGAGACATTCTACATTCTCTACACACTCGTACCATGAAGAAACGAGGAACTCTCATGTGCTGTATACCACTACTGGCTAGGTGGTTTACATTTCATCTTCCCCGATCAGTGTTGAGAAATGAACAAAGAATGCAATGGTCTCGCAGGATTATGTCTTTGTCTCATTCAGATATCCGGTGGAACAACTTCTTTCAAAGAGACATTACTATCATTGATCATTGTGGAGAATACCCTAATGTGCCACTCCTTGGCATCAAAGGAGGCATCACTTACAATCCCTCTTTAGCTCTACGCCAATTCGGATATGCAAGGAGCAACGGTCCTCATGACATGATTATCCATGGCATTGTGTTTGATTACGAGAATGATTCTCATAGACACCGACGAAGGTTCATACATGCATGGGGCAGTGTCTATAGAATAGAAAGCAAAACTCTGGGGCAATGGAATTCTATCCCTATGGAACCCTACCTCAGATGGGTCCGCACTCATGCTCAGAAACTCCTTATGCCATATCCTGCTGTTCTACCTGTGACTATTGAACCAGAGGTCGAAGGATATGAACCTCAAGTTATTCTACACCCGGACATGCCAACTGACCTAGAAGAGTTGCAAAAATCTTGGGTTCAACTCAAAGAGGAAAGAGACACCTTCAAATCATACTGTCAAGACTATGAGAGAAGGATATTGGAGCTCACCGGACAGCTTCAAGAAGAACAGCAGATCAACACATTCCTGGGGGCAAAGAGAAAGCGTCCACGGGAGACCTGAAGGATCATTTATTTTATTTCTGTCTTGTAAGCCCAAATGAGGCAAAGAAAAAAGAAGCAAAAAAAAAAAGAAATAAATTGATTAACTAACGTTTGTTTCTTCTTTAACAAATCTAAACTCTAAGATCCTTGAAACATTGCACACACATTTCACTTCATGCATTGCATATACATTTCATACATTGCATTCATATACATTGCACATACATTTCATACATTGCATACACATGGCATCCAGTCATACACATTGCATAACAGGTTCACATGACGGATTTCTCATCTTCTCGCTGTTTATTTCAGTCAGAAGAGATGGAATCTGAAATGAGCATCAAGAATCTCGAAGCACAGAATGCCCAAGTTCAAGTGGCAATTCTGGAACTGGCAAAGGGGCAACAAGAACTGAAAGCCCTGATAATCAAGAAGAAAAAGAAGCCCAAAGGATCTGTAGGTGTGAGTCACCTGAAAAGGAAGATCAAAATCCCAGTCAAAAAGTTCAAAAAGCCACCGATCCCTGAAACAGTCGGTGATGATGAACAAGAAGACAATCAAAGCAACCAGGGTTCTGCTAAACCCTCTCTCTCTCTTCAAATGAAGAAAATGATCATTCTGGGGACGAACCGGATGATGAAAAATACCAACAGCTGGAAGACCGTATGAAAGCTATGGAGATACAAAAAATACCTGGCTTAGATTTCAATGATCTAGGGCTCATCTCGGATGTTGTTATCCCTCCAAAATTCAAAGTTCCTGTCTTTGCAAAATATGATGGAGTTTCTTGCCCGAAACTACATCTGAGATCCTATGTGAGGAAGATACAACCTCATACAACGGATAACAAGTTGTGGATTCACTTCTTCCAAGAAAGTCTGTCGGGTACACAACTCGAGTGGTACTACCAGCTGGAAAATACCAAGGTTCATACTTGGGAAGAATTAGCTGCTGCTTTTTACAAACAGTACCAATACAATGCTGATCTTGCGCCAACCCGTACTCAACTAAGGGGCATGTCTATGGGACCAAAAGAAAGTTTCAAAGGATATGCACAAAAGTGGAGAGATATGGCTGGAAGGGTTCAACCACCCTTATCTGATCGCGAACTAGTCGACATGTTCATGGGCACTTTAACTGGCCCTTTCTATAGCCATTTGCTGGGAAGCTCATCATCAGGTTTCACTGACCTGATACTGACCGGAGAACGTGTCGAAAGTGGCATTCAAAATGGAAAAATTCAAATAGGTTCCACCTCTGGTACTACAAAAAGGCCCATCAGCGGGAGAAATGAGGTCAATGCAACACAAATTCAGAAAAGTCGCAAAAGTGAGCAGCATCAATCTGTAGGGGCAGTTCTGATCTCCGCATCTGCACCTCAAAAAGATCAACAGCCAAAATATACGCATCGACCAGATGCACCAAGAAGAAATTTCACCAGAATCAACATGCCAATCTCTCAGGCATTGCAGCACTTGCTAAAAGCAGATCTGATCACATTAAAAGGTCCTCCAAAGAATGTCAACACTTCCTCTCCAAATTATCGCCCTGATGCGACATGTGCCTATCACTCAAACTGTCCAGGACATGACGCAGATCACTGCTGGGCCCTGAAAAATAAAATACAAGATATGATAGATGCTGGGGAAATTGAGTTCGATCCTCCAGAAACTCCAAATGTCATCACTGCACCTATGCCAAAGCATGACAAAACTGTCAACGCTATCCTGGACACTGTTTACATCTATGATGTGAACGAATTATCAACTCCACTCTGCGAAGTCAAAGGAAAGCTAATCCGAGCTGGTTACTTTCCAGGGTGTGACCCCGACTGCTTTTACTGCTCCTGCCTGCCCAATGGTTGTGAAAATCTGAGGATGGGAATTCAAAAATGGATGGATCGCCGTATCATTATGTTTGAGAGGCTCCCTTCTATGGACGTGCTGTGCGAAGTCTTTACAAACGGGATGAGAATAGAGGATGCCTCAGTGATCTCCAGCTTACCATTCAAAATCTCTGCCAAAGCTCCATTCAAAATTTCTGCTACACTCAAAGTGGCATCAGTAGTCATTGCTAGTCCAACTCCATTTCCATACTCCTCAGACAAAGCTGTCCCATGGGGATATGACACTAATGTTTACGTTCATGGAGTTAAGCAGAGTACCTCGACTGAAGAGACCGCAAAGTTAACTACTCCAACTGTGGGTAATATTGTGGGTACCAGCAAGATCACGAGAAGTGGAAGAATCTTTTCACCAGAAATTTCTCCAAATGTTGCTGCTGGTCCAGTCCGAGTCCCAGTTCCTAATCAAAATGTCAACGCTCGAGGCAAAGAGCCACAAGTTGAACAAATTCAAACCCCGGTGGAGATCACTGCTGAGGATCCATCAAAGCAAGAAATGGAGGAAATATTGAAAATCATCTGCAAGAGTGATTACAATATTGTTGAGCAACTGGGGCACACCGCTTCAAAAATCTCAATGCTATCTCTGCTAAAATATTCAGAAGCTCATGCCAAAGCTCTGATGAAGTTCCTGAAAGCTGCGCATGTGCCTCAAGAGATCTCAGTCGACCAATTTGAGAATTGTGTTGCCAATCTAACCGTGAGCAATGGTCTCGGTTTCTCTGATGTGGATCTAACCCCTGCTGGAAAAAATCACAACAAAGCCTTACATATCTCCATTGAATGTAATGGCACCACTCTATCTCATGTGCTAGTAGATAACGGTTCTTCTCTGAACGTGTTACCGAAAACAGTACTAGAAAAGCTTGACTTCGAAGGAATTGTGTTACAACCAAGTGATGTTGTGGTAAGAGCCTTTGACGGGTCAACCAGAACGGTATACGGAAAAGTGAATCTCCCAATCAGAGTGGGTTCTCAGATCTTTGATTCTATCTTTTACGTAATGGAAATTCACCCAGCCTACTCCTGTTTACTTGGACGCCCTTGGATACATGGGGCAAACGCTGTAACTTCTACCCTGCATCAGAAGTTAAAATATCCAGTAAAAGGAAAGATTGTCACAGTCTATGGCGAAGAGGAATATGTGGTTAGTCACCTAAGCAATTCCAAATATGTTGAGTTGGAGGACGAATTCATCGAAACTCCATGCCAATCATTTGAGGTGGTCTCCCCAGATGTCTCTACCACCAAGCATATTCCTGCTACTCCAACTACAGCTATGGCTTCTCTCAAAGATGCCAAAGCCATGATTGAACAGGGTGATTGCACAGTATGGGGACAGCTTCCCGATATACCCTACAAGTCTGACAAACTAGGTCTGGGCTATGATAGTGAAAATCAAAAGAATGATCAAAGTCCTCGTTCTGAAGGATTGATGTCACACTTCGTCAGCCAAGAAGTAAACGCTATTGAAGATGAAGGAGTGTTCTTGAACCATATCATTCAGCCATATCCAGATGAGATTCCACCCATTTCCATGGGAATGTGGGATGCTGTGGGAGAACCAAACGGCGGGTATAATTATCAGTATACCACACCTCAGAATTCTTATATTGCTATGGAGACATTACCCCGACTGGATGGGGTGATCAAATTGGAAATGATGAAAGTTTCACAAGTCCCGTCACTGAGCAATATCAAAATCCACCCAAAGAAGTATGGGACACGCTAGGAGAACCCAGCGGCAAATATGACTATATGGTGAAATACTCCGCTCCTCCGAGCTCACAAATTGCTATGGAGGACATTGTCCCAACTGGATGGGATGAACAGTACGATGACAATTTCGCTTTCGAAGAAGCCAGGGAAATACCAAATAACGAGGGTTGCTTTCTGTCAGCATACACTCCTCATCAAGATGCACAAGTCTCTATTCAAAACATCATCCCGACTGCATGGGACGGCCTTATCGAGCATCTCGCTCAGCCAACAGAGATATCTCAGCCTGGGCTCTCGTATCCAGCAGAGTATATCCCTTATCCCGAAGGATCACCGGCTCATTTTCCCACTAATGAAATCAATGCTGTGGAAGATGAAGAAGACAACTGCAACTGGAACAGCTGGATACTCCCTGCTCACAACAGTGGATTGAACAACTGGAAAGCTGAGGATGTGATCTCCTTTGACCAGGAGTAAATGCCATTTCCTGTTTTCTTTGTGTATATTGTGCAAAGATAAAAATGGTTCCTGAACAATCGAACCATGAGCTTGAAAGCCGTGTGCCTTAGCACACTGGTCCTTCTATAAGGGCTTATCATATCATGATCATGTGCATTCAATAAAATCATGGGACGCTTGCATATTTAAATTTTGTGATCCTTTTTCTTTCTTTCTTCGCTTTCAAATAGCTATGTTTTTCTTCACACACACTCACATAACTAACATGCAGATTCACATACACTCTGGATCCAGTCAACAACGATTCTGCTATTGCCCGTCATGACTTTGAAAATCCGATCTACCAAACTGAGGACGAAAGTGAGGAAGATTGTGAAGTGCCAAGAGAACTTGCAAGGCTGCTAGAACAAGAAGACAAGGCCATACAGCCTCACGAGGAGCCAATTGAGGTCATCAACTTGGGCAGCAACGAAGAAAAGAAAGAAGTCAAAATAGGGGCTGATTTAGAACACAGCGTCAAGCAAAGACTGATTCAAATGCTGCGAGACTACGTCGAGATATTCGCCTGGTCCTATGAAGATATGCCAGGCCTTGACACGGACATTGTAGTTCATCGCCTACCAATCAAAGAAGGTAGCACTCCAGTCAAACAGAAACTACGAAGGAGTAGGCCTGATATGTCAAAAAAGATCAAAGACGAGGTTGAAAAACAGTTCAATGCCGGATTCCTAAAAGTTGTAAGTTATCCTCCTTGGATAGCTAACATCGTGCCTGTACCTAAAAAAGACGGGAAAGTCAGAATGTGCGTGGACTACAGAGATCTGAACCGGGCAAGCCCCAAAGATGATTTCCCTTTACCACACATCGATGTACTGGTTGACAATACCGCACAATGCAAGGTATTCTCCTTTATGGACGGATTCTCAGGGTACAATCAAATCAAGATGGCACCCGAAGACATGGAAAAAACAACCTTCACAACACCCTGGGGAACCTTTTGTTACAAAGTAATGCCCTTTGGTCTGAAAAACGCAGGAGCAACCTATCAACGTGCAATGGTAGCGCTATTTCATGATATGATTCATCAAGAAATAGAGGTGTATGTCGATGACATGATTGCAAAATCCAACACCGAGGAAGAACATTTGGGTCATTTACACAAGTTGTTTGACAGACTCAAGAAATACAAGTTGCGACTGAACCCAAATAAGTGTACCTTTGGAGTAAGATCCGGCAAACTCTTAGGTTTCATCGTCAGCAGCAAAGGTATTGAGGTTGATCCCGCCAAGGTTAAAGCCATTCAAGAAATGCCTATACCTCGTACTGAGAAACAAGTCAGAGGATTCTTGGGACGTCTAAATTACATCGCCCGATTTATTGCCCACATGACTACTACTAGTGTGCCGATCTTCAAACTGTTGAAGAAAGATCAAGTGGAAAGGTGGAATGACAAATGCCAGTTAGCCTTTGACAAAATCAAAGAATATCTCCAAAAACCTCAAATCTTGTTGCCACCTGTGGAAGGCAGACCTCTGATAATGTACCTAACTGTGTTAGAAGACTCAATGGGGTGTGTACTAGGACAACATGACGAATCCGGCCGAAAGGAGCACGCAATCTACTATCTTAGCAAAAAGTTTACCGATTGTGAAACAAGATACTCACTACTCGAAAAAACTTGTTGTGCCTTAGCTTGGGCGGCTCGCCGGCTAAGACAGTACATGCTAAATCACACCACTTTCCTAATCTCCAAGATGGATCCCATCAAATACGTGTTCGAAAAACCTGCTCTCTCAGGAAGAATAGCGAGATGGCAAATGATCTTAACAGAATATGACATTCAATACACTTCACAAAAAGCAATCAAAGGAAGTGTGGTAGCTGATTGTAGCAACCTGCCTAAAAATTATAATTTTAGAGTCGCCACCTATTCTGAAGGGCGAATAGGAAACCCTACGCAGTATAGAGATCAGGGTAAGATACTATATTCAGGTCGAGGGAAGGTGTTAGGCACCCTCAACCTTTTCCTAAAGGCTAACATTCAAAGATAAAGGTTTATGGCAAGGTTTATAAAGAAAGGTGACAAACATTTAATAGGGTTAAAGACATGATTAAGATTTGGAGGAAGGGGACTCGCCTTGTTGCCAAGTGCCTACGTATCTCCTTATGAAGAATCAGAGTCAACGTAGTTCGGGGGACGGGTTGTACGCCCTTAAGGTTTGAAATTTGATTTGAAGGTTTGAAGGCTTTGAATAGCCTATCGTAGATAAACATCTGTATTTTTGAATTTGAAGTTTGAATGGATTTTAGAATTATTTTAGGGTTTGGGCGTACAACCCTGATTTGACACAATTAACCGCAATGATCAATGGGTTTGATCACCATAGTCAAAAGATTAGGGGTTTTGTACCATTACCAATTCAAATCGATTGATTCGATTATCACTAATAATGAATTATTGTGTTTTATTATTTTTTGTGAATTTTATTTTGTATTGTTATCCCTCATAACCGATTAACACGATTACAAATAATAACAAATTGGAGTTTAGAAAACAGGAAAGTTAATCATCACAACTAATAAAATAGTTGCAACCATTTAACTAAATAGAAATTATCTGTATTTTATTTTAATTAAATAAACATTTTAATTAAAATTATTATTGCCCATAGCGATCAATCGATTTAATCGGCCCGAACAATAAATTAGTATTTTAATATAAATATCACATATTAATTTTTATTTATAAAAATAATTATTAATATAGAAATAATATATTAAAAGAATTAATTAAAACAAATATTTAATTAAAATCATTTTAGTTTGTTGGGGTTGGGATTTAATGTGGCAGTCTTGAGGGTTCATATTATAGGGAACAGATCTGGAGTGTTGGATTAGATTGGGTGGAGAGCCAAAGGTTAGATTGTGAAGACACATGGTGTTCTACTTGAACGTGAGTGTATTGGATCCAGATTGAAAATTTGGAAAAATAATAGAAAGGGCCAGGGATCGAACCCTGGACCCTGGGGATCAACACACACGCTCCTTACCAACTGAGCCAATGGCTCTATTTGCAATTCATACGCGCTCAAAAATACACATAGAAAAACAAAACCACAACCGAATCAAACGCGCGCCAAGTTTGAATTAGCGAACCAGGGGATGACACATCATCATCTTCCCCGACCAAATAGCAAAAAAACCTGTAACATTAGCTATGGATTTGCTACGAAAACTGTTTGTAGCATTCAGACTTAAAAAATAGCGATTCGCGCATGCGTTCACATAAATAGGGCGCGACCTATCAATCCTCTTCATCTTCATCTTGCGAATCCAGCCATGCTATTATTTAGCCCTAATTTTATCCCTACGGAAAACCCCTAATTCAAAACCCTAGGATCTTAAACGGCCTCCAATGGCAAAACGATATTACACCATGCAAACTTCAACTTAACGATCCAGAAACGCTCACCACATGATAACAAAGCATAACATACAAACAATTTCACATAAACATGCAAGGATTCGCCTACTCGACGTGAATTTCAGTGCGACATACCTGGGCTTGTATGGAGAAGTTCTGGGGTTGCTGATGACGCGTGAGTATCCCAATAGCTTCAGAATGCTCCAAGGAACGTGTACCAAGCCTTATAATCCTTTGACTCTTCCTTAATCCCCAGAACCGAATTGAAGTTTTTGGTGATTTTTTGTGTTCTTGATGATGGTTTTCTCTGCAGAAATTCCTCCCCTAATCTATTGCTCTCACTTGTATACTTATAGGAGAACTAATTTAGGTCAAAGAGAGAAGCCCAAAGCCCTTGAATCCATGGTTGCCATTTTAGAAGAGATTTGATTTGAAAATATTTCTAAAATGTGCTCAATTCCAATCTAATCTTACCAATCTGATTTAGCACGAAATTGGATGAATATTATGGCATTTAAGTGATTGAATTTGATTAGAAATCAAAACTAAAACAAATCTTGCACATTTCCTTTATTTATTTTGATTTAAAATATGTTTAAAATGAATAAAAATTCACTAAAATTATATTTAAAAATCAAATGGTCGTGGGATTTAATTTAGAGGTTCTTAGTAACCTTATAATCAAGATTGGGTCATAACAAGATAGGCCCATTTGCAAAGTTTCTTAATTTGAACCTTCTTTTTTCACATTTCGCCTTCAAAAATCACCCAACTTTGATCAATCATATCTCACTCAATTTTTAAGCTATGAGGGAGTTCTAAGACTTTTTGGAAATCTTAAGAGGTCCTCTATAAGCCACTTTGGAATATATTTTTCATTTGGAGCTTTTATCTTGATTATATCCTCCTTGGAAAAAACTGCTTTTGAAGGATGCCTGAAAAGGACCTGTAATCTTTTGCACTGTATCTCTCAAATGAATCATTTCTAGCCCTGGCTTGTGAGAGACAAAGTTGTAGAGAATCCAATTTCCTTCAGAATAGGCTTTGAGTGGGGAATTTTTGATGTTCCATGTGAAAGTTATGCCCAGTCAAAGTTGGGTTGACTTTCTCCTAAGAAACCCTAATTTGAACCTTTTTTGTATTTGTTCATCTCTGAGTTTCTATTAATGGAATCATGATCAATCTTTGATCAAATGATGGTTGTACTTCACATAATAGGTGTTGACCAAAATTGGGAAGCTTTGACTATGCTCTGGTGGCGGTTGACTTTTTAGGTCAAACCAGTTGACTATGGATCTTCTGGACTTTGGAGTGAGTGGTCTTTGGGACTGAAACCTGAGCTTTGCATCATTGTGAATGGAATATGGGAGGGCAAATTTTGGGGTATGACAGCTGCCCCTGTTCAATCTTCTTGAACCTGAAGAGGTGGAAGACGATTGGACACTAAAATGCCCTGAAATTTGCTTGCATAGGAAAGGAGATCTGTGGAGATGGGCTTATAGATGCCATCCATTTGATTGTATCTGAAGAGATATAAAGTAATGTCTTACATAAGAATACCTGAAGAGGTTTCTGGAATGGATACGGAAATTTGTCTTGAAGAAGACTACCTGAAGAGGCTGGAAATGTTTTGCAAAGACTACCTAAAGAGGTTCTTGGAGAGGACAATGAATATCTTAGAGAAGACCACCCAGAAAGGTTCGTAGAAGATCTTAAAGAAGACTGAAAAGGTACTTAGAACAGGAATGTCTTGAATAAGACTACCTCCAAAGGTACTTAAAACAAGAATGTCTCGAAGAAGGCTACCTGAAAAGGTTTTTTTTTTGGAATGGATGTAATACGTCTTACACAAGACTTACTTAGAAAGGCTCCTGGATAGGATACGAGATATCTTAAACAAGATTACCTAGAGAGGTTCCTATAAAGAGAACGATATGTTTTAAACAAAACTTCCTAAAAAGGTTCCTACAAAGGACATGAAACGTTTTAATCAAAACTATCTAAAAAGATTCCTATAGAGGATATGGAACGTTTTAAACAAAACTATCTAAAAAGATTCCTATAAAGGATGTGAAACGTTTTAAACAAAACTACCTCGAAAAGTTCCTATAAAGGATATGAAACGTTTTAAACAAAACTATCTAAAAAGATTCCTATAAAGGATATGAAAGCGTTTTAAACAAAACTGCCTAGAAAGGTTCCTATAGAGGGCGTGGAATGTTTTAAACAAAACTACCTCGAAAAGTTCCTATAAAGGATATGAAACGTTTTAAACAAAACTATCTAAAAAGATTCCTATAAAGGATGCGAAACGTCTTAAACAAGATTTTCCTATAAAGGCTTCTAAAAAGATATGAAGCGTTTTAAACAAAACTACCTAGAAAGGTTCCTATAAAGGTCGTGGGACGTTTTAAACAAAACTACTTATAAAAGGTCAGGATACGTCTTACACAAGACTGCTTGGAAAGGATAGGATACATCTTAAACAAGATTGCCTAGAAAGGTTAGGATACGTCTTAAACAAGACTGTTTGGAAAGGATGATGATTGTCTTGGACAAGACTACCTGGAGAGGTAAGAAATTCTTTGATTGCTTTTGGATTGTCTTTGAAGAAAGACTTGGAATGAGGTATCGGACTTGTATCTGTGTGCGTTGAGATTGAATCGTGGATACGATCGCATCTGTACTGTAATTGGATGATGACATCCTTTTGATTATGAATTGACCTGAAAAGGCAGCGTTAGTTTTATGCAATGTCATGATGCATGTGTCGTGTAATGACATTCTCAAAATAAATGAGAATTATGCATGTATGCCTATCCCACACTGCGGGATGTGAATAGTACAGGCGTGAGAAGATCGAATATGCAACAATGCTCTTTGTATGATGCTAGTGTGATTTCCTGAATATCGGAAATTTTGAGAGATGTGCCCCTTGATCTGAAGGAGGGACCTTTCGAGGGAACTCGAATTTCACCGTGTCTTGCCTGATATGCATTGCCCCAGTATTTGAATTCTTGAAAGATATGCCCCCCAGTCAATAGGGTTCTGGATTGTATGCCCCTGTTCTAGGAAAACCCTCTGAACGTGGTTTCCCCATCTAAGGGTCTTTATCAGGAATGATCGTCTTTGATTAGGCCAGTTTAGAGGTCTCCTTGATGCTAAGTGTTGGTTTAAATATGAAGCAGATGCTGAGTCATGCGTTTCGATCGCGCCTGACGGATAGTGATTTGCTGGGTACTCAGAATGAGATGATGTCTTTTATAAGATTACCTGAAGAGGTCCTTGGAAAGAAACGTGAACTTGTCTTAAATAAGACTGAGCTTTAAACAAACTCGAAGGGATGTGTTGTGTAAAGGGTCAGAAATGTCCCTATAGAGGATAAAGACTGTTTTTCAGGAACGCGAGGTTTTGAACAAAACTCAGGGAATACATCTTGAAGAAGACTACTCTAGAAAGAATGGTGAACTGTCTTAGAAAAGACTCTGTACTTTAAATAAAGTTTGACAAGGTTTTTTGGAAGCGTAGGAGAAGTTTGAATATGTCTTAAAAGACTAACTGAAAATAGTTAAGAAACGTCTTACAGAAGACTACCTAGAAAAGGTTCTTGGAAATGAATATATCTTAGAGAAGACTGTCTGAAAGGGTTTGAAAATAGAAAGGATAAGAAGGCGGGTCTTAAAAAGACTATTTGGAAAAGGTTCCTAGAAAGGGTAAGAAGTATTTGAACACGTCTTAAGGAAGACTACATGGATAGATTGAAAAGTACCCTATAAATGTTCCTGAAAAGGATGTGAGAGTGGCATTGACATCATCTGATACTGAGCGACCTTTGCAACGTGCCCCCAGGTAACGGGCTTGCCCCATGGGCTATTCAGTGTCCTTGAGAGATTCCATGGATCTTGATTTGATTGCCCCATGTAAATGGGATAAATGACGAGTTATGCCCCGTGTGCATTTCAGCTATCCCAGTCATGCGTGAGAGATGCTTCTTCTTTTTGACAAGCTTTTAAAAGCTACTTCGTCAGTCAGTAGGATTTTTAGACATTTAACCATGCCCCATGCAACTTCTCCCTGATGTTAACATTTAAATCTATATAGACAAGTGTACTTTATAATGAAATGCAAATGCATACGTCTGTCTTGAAAGTTTGAAAACATTTTTTGAGTAAAACAAAGTTTTTTTTTGTAAGAAAGTAATATCAACTCAAGAGTTATAGTAGACCTTAAGGAGTCAGGATACCTTTAGTAACGCTATGCTTTCGAACTAACCATGCTTCAGTTAGGACTTTTAAAGGTTGTAACGTGGCCTGGTTCACGGTTTAAAGAAACAAAAGATAAAGGCTCAAAGTTTATTTGTACCCATCCCAATCTTCGTGATGTTCTCCAGTCCTATGCTCAGTCAGCTATGCATTTAGTCTCCAAAAGAGTTTGGGAATTGTGACATTGACATTTATGATGGTTCAAAAACCAAAGGTTTATCTGCAAAGGCAGTCATTCTCCTTTTTTGTAGTATTTCCTTTTGTCGAAGGTACATAGTAACCCTTTTTTCGACTTTATTATCCCTAACTTTTGCCTGAACTGTTTGTTTTAAAACTACAGTCAGCGGGATGCCCCAATTTTGCCTAAGTTTCCTTAATAGGTTTTGACTTAGCGGGCTCTTGCATTGCTTTCTCTTTTTTTTCTTTGCGGATATTGACTGCCAGGCTTAATCATGACGGAGAACCATCGGTGGTTATGTTCAAAGGAACAGTTTGGAATAATTAAGTTAACTGAGCGGCTACCCTACCCCAGGTTATATATTACGGGTTTTATTTTGTATGAAGGAAAACTCCTACTTCTTTGGGCTCAAAGGGGTTGACGAGGGATTAACATCCTTATATCTCCATTATTTTAGGGATTGAACAAATGCCTGTACATCGTCAACACGGTCTGTTTGAAAGCATAGTGCATGAAATTATGGTATCGTTTTCGTCATTCTCCCTCTAAAGGTGTAAAACTTCCCACTAGAGTTGAATATCACAAATGAGAAAATCGAGTAAAAACCCAGTTTTAAATATAGTGAGAACACTAGGAATGAATCAAGACAAACGTAAGCAATGCATTAATGATTTTTTGAAAAGTACATAGCATATGTCATAAGACTAATGTTTAAACAAACGGGAAGAAATTGCGAATGGAAACAAAAATAATGATCTAAGAAATCCTCCTTCTAGCCACCTACGGTGTTAGACTTGCTAGGATCTTCGAACTCAATGAGCCCTTCTTCAATCAAATCTTGGATCTTGTGCTTCAATGGACCACAATCCTCTGTGTCATGACCAGGACTATCTGAATGATAAGCGCACCTAGCATGATGCTTGTACCCGGGAGCGGGGTTAGCCGGAGCTGAGTATGGAGGCAGCAGAGTTACCAAGTTCTTGTTAGAACAAGATTTGTTCTTATCAATTATCTTAGTTTTGATGATAACAATAATATGAATTTTGCTTAAGATAATATGGTACTCTAATCCAATGCAATTTCCCTTTCAGGAAATATATATAAAGAGTACGCATAATTCAGCGCTCAGAAGATGTGTCTCAAATGGTTCAGCATGCAACATCAGAACATGGTCTGGCAAGACATCAGAAGATGGTCGAAGCAGAATCAGAACATGGGTCTATGAAAGCATCAGAAGAACATGAGATCAGAAGCACTGAAGATCAGAAGATGGTATCACGCTCAGAAGCACTTCAAGGTCAGAAGATCAGAAGATGCTGTGCACCAAGCTGTTTGACTCTGATGATATTCAAACATCGTATTCACAAACATCAGATCAGAAGGAAGTACACGTGGCAGACTACGCTGACTGACAAAAGGAACGTTAAAGCTACTAAAGGCTACGTCAGTAGACACAGCGTGAACAAGGCTCGAGGTAGTTGACAAAAGCGTATAACATTAAATGCAAAGCTGTACGGAACACGCAAAGCATTAAATGCATTCAACGGTCATCTTCTCAACGCCTATAAATATGAAGTTCTGATGAGAAGCAAGGTTAACGAATTCGCACAAATACAATTCAAATTAACTTGCTGAAACGCTGTTCAAATCTAAACTCAGAATCTTCATCTTCATCAAAGCTCACTACATTGCTGTTGTAATATCTTAGTGAGATTAAGCTTAAATTGTAAGAGAAATATCACAGTTGTGATTATCGCTTTTAAGAAGCATTTGTAAACTCTTGAATAGATTACATTAAGTTGTAAGGAACTAGAGTGATCAGTTGATCAGTATACTCTAGGAAGTCTTAGCAGTTAGCTGAGCAGGAAGTCTTGGCAGTTGGCTGAGCAGAAAGTCTTAGGAGTGAACTAAGCCTAGAGTGATCGTGTTGATCAGTAGACTCTAGAAAAGTCTTAGGAGTGAACTAAGCAGTTGTTCCTGGAGTGATCAGGTTGTGATCAGAAGACTCTGGAAGACTTAGTTGCGGCTAAGTGGAAAACCATTGTAATCCGTGCGATTAGTGGATTAAATCCTCAGTTGAGGTAAATCATCTCTGCGGGGGTGGACTGGAGTAGCTTCGTTAACAGCGAACCAGGATAAAAATAATTGTGCATTTTATTTTTATCGTCCAAGATTTTAAGTCACACTTATTCAATCCCCCCCTTTCTAAGTGTTTTTCTATCCTTCAATTGGCATCAGAGCGCCGGTTCTAAGGTGCAAGCACTTAACCGTGTTTAGAAAAGATTCAGGAAGAGAAAAACGCTTCATTTAAAAGATGGTTGATGAAAGTGAAAGGACTATACCTACACCTGCATCTACATCTGGCTCTGCTGAGCAATACAACGGTAACAATGGTTATACTAGACCGCCGGTATTTGATGGTGAAAACTTTGAATACTGGAAAGATAAACTGGAAAGTTACTTTCTGGGTCTAGATGGTGATCTATGGGATCTTCTGATGGATGGTTACAAACATCCTGTAAATGCCAGAGGCGTAAAGCTGTCAAGGCAAGAAATGGATGATGATCAAAAGAAGCTTTTCAGGAATCATCATAAATGTAGAACTGTTTTGCTGAATGCTATCTCTCATGCTGAGTATGAGAAGATATCTAACAGGGAAACGGCCTATGACATATATGAGTCCTTGAAAATGACTCATGAAGGAAATGCTCAAGTCAAGGAGACAAAAGCTCTTGCCTTAATCCAGAAGTATGAAGCCTTCAAGATGGAGGATGATGAAGACATTGAAAAGATGTTTTCGAGATTTCAAACTCTTACTGCTGGATTGAGAGTTCTTGACAAAGGATACACCAAGGCTGATCATGTGAAGAAGATCATCAGAAGCTTACCCAGAAGATGGGGTCCGATGGTGACTGCATTCAAGATTGCGAAGAATCTGAATGAAGTCTCTCTGGAAGAGCTTATCAGTGCCTTGAGAAGCCATGAGATTGAGCTGGACGCAAATGAGCCTCAAAAGAAAGGTAAGTCTATTGCATTAAAATCAAATATCAAGAAATGCACTAACGCTTTTCAGGCCAGAGAAGAAGATCCTGAAGAATCAGAATCTGAAGAAGAAGATGAACTGTCCATGATTTCCAGAAGGCTAAATCAACTCTGGAAGACCAAGCAAAGGAAGTTCAGAGGCTTCAGAAGTTCAAGGAAATTTGAACGTGGAGAATCTTCTGATGAAAGAAGGTTTGACAAAAAGAAGGTCATGTGCTATGAATGCAATGAGCCTGGACACTACAAGAATGAATGTCCAAATCTTCAGAAGGAAAGTCCCAAGAAAAAGTTTCATAAGAAGAAAGGTCTTATGGCAACCTGGGATGAGTCAGAAGATGATTCAGAAGATGAGCAGGCCAACTGTGCGCTGATGGCGACAGAAGATGACGGATCAGAATCTACATCAGAATCAGATTCTGAAGAGGTATTTTCTGAACTTACTAGAGATGAGTTAGTTTCCGGTCTAACTGAACTTCTGGAACTCAAGTCTCAGATCAGTCTCAAATACAAAAAGCTGAAAAAGCAATTTGAATTTGAAACAAAGAAGCTTGAGCTGGAGAATTCTGAATTAAAGGAAAAACTTTTAAACTTATCCAATAATGTTGGATCTCCTTCTGATTCAGAAAAATCCACTCCCAGTCTGAACCATATTCTGAAAGAATATGATTTAAGTTTCAGGAAGTTCCTATCTAGAAGTATTGGCAGAAGTCAGCTAGCTTCTATGATATATGCTGTGTCTGGAAACAAAAGAGTTGGCATTGGTTATGAGGGTGAAACCCCATACAAACTTGAACCTGTTGATGAAATGAAAATTACATACAAGCCATTGTATGATCAGTTCAAGTACGGCCACTCACATGATATTAGGCACACTTCACATGCACAAAGTTTTCACAGTACACACACTAAGAAGCATGTGACACAACCTAGGAAATATCATGAAACTCACATTAAGAATTATCATGCTGTTCCTCCTATTGCTTACAATGTTAAACCCAAGTTCAATCAGAACTTGAGAAAATCTAACAAGAAAGGACCCAAAAAGATGTGGGTACCTAAGGATAAGATTATTCCTATTGCAGATATCCTTGGCTGCAAGAAGGACAAAGCACAACATGTCATGGTACCTGGACTCTGGATGCTCGCGACACATGACAGGAAGAAGGTCTATGTTCCAAGACCTGGTGCTTAAGTCTGGAGGAGAAGTCAAGTTCGGAGGAGATCAAAAGGGCAAGATAATTGGCTCTGGAACTATAAAATCTGGTAACTCTCCTTCCATCTCTAATGTACTTCTTGTAGAAGGATTAACACATAACCTTTTATCTATCAGTCAATTAAGTGACAATGGTTATGATATAATCTTTAATCAAGAGTCTTGCAAGGCTGTAAATCAGAAGGATGGCTCAATCCTATTTACAGGCAAGAGGAAGAACAACATTTATAAGACAGATCTGCAAGATCTTATGAGTCAGAAGGTAACTTGTCTTATGTCTGTTTCTGAAGAGCAGTGGGTCTGGCACAGGAGATTAGGTCATGCTAGTTTGAGAAAGATCTCTCAAATTAACAAACTGAATCTTGTCAGAGGACTCCCTAATCTGAAATTCCAATCAGATGCTCTTTGTGAAGCATGTCAGAAGGGCAAGTTCTCCAAACCTGCATTCAAGTCTAAGAATGTTGTTTCTACCTCAAGGCCATTAGAACTCTTGCACATTGATCTGTTTGGACCAGTCAAAACAGCATCTGTCAGAGGAAAGAAATATGGATTAGTCATCGTAGATGATTATAGCCGCTGGACATGGGTAAAATTTTTAAAACACAAGGATGAGACTCATTCAGTGTTCTTTGATTTCTGCATTCAGATTCAATCTGAAAAAGAGTGTAAAATCATAAAGGTCAGAAGTGATCATGGTGGTGAATTTGAGAACAAATCCTTTGAAGAATTCTTCAAAGAAAATGGTATTGCCCATGATTTCTCTTGTCCTAGAACTCCACAGCAAAATGGGGTTGTAGAACGAAAGAATAGGACTCTTCAAGAAATGGCCAGAACCATGATCAATGAAACCAATATGGCTAAGCATTTCTGGGCAGAAGCAATAAACACTGCATGTTATATTCAGAATAGAATCTCTATCAGACCTATTCTAAATAAGACTCCCTATGAATTGTGGAAGAATAGAAAGCCCAACATTTCATATTTCCATCCTTTTGGATGTGTATGCTTTATTCTGAACACTAAAGATCATCTTGGTAAGTTTGATTCCAAAGCTCAAAAGTGTTTCCTTCTTGGATATTCTGAACGCTCAAAAGGCTACAGGGTATACAATACTGAAACATTGGTTGTAGAAGAATCAATCAATATCAGGTTTGATGATAAGCTTGGTTCTGAAAAACCAAAGCAAGTTGATAATTTTGCAGGTTGTGATATTGACATATCAGAAGTTGTTGAGCCAAGAAGCAACGCATCAGAAGCAGAGCTCCTCAGAAGCAAAGAATCTGAAGATCAAGTAACAGCTTCTCTGGAGGATCTAAGTATTTCTGAAGAACCATCTGTCAGAAGATCATCCAGACTCATCTCTGGTCATTCAGAAGATGTCATTCTTGGAAAGAAGGATGATCCAATCAGAACAAGAGCATTCCTTAGGAACAATGCAGACTGTCAATTAGGTCTTGTATCTTTGATCGAGCCAACTTCTGTTGATCATGCTCTAGAAGATCCAGACTGGATAATTGCTATGCAAGAAGAACTAAATCAGTTTACAAGGAATGATGTTTGGGATCTTGTTCCTAGACCAGATGGATTCAACATAATTGGTACAAAATGGGTCTTCAGAAACAAGCTTAGTGAGAAAGGTGAAGTGGTAAGGAACAAAGCCAGACTGGTGGCTCAGGGTTATAGTCAGCAAGAAGGGATTGACTACACAGAAACCTTTGCACCAGTGGCCAGGTTAGAGTCTATTCGTCTATTAATTTCTTTTGCCACTCAACATAACATCATTCTCTATCAGATGGATGTTAAGAGTGCCTTCTTAAATGGTTATATAGATGAAGAAGTTTATGTCCATCAACCTCCTGGTTTTGAAGACTCTATGTCTCCTAATCATGTCTTTAAACTTAAGAAATCATTGTATGGATTGAAACAGGCTCCCAGAGCTTGGTATGAACGCTTAAGTTCTTTCCTTCTAGATAATGGTTTCACTAGAGGAAAAGTGGACACTACTCTTTTTTGTAAAACCTTTGAAAAGGATATTTTAATTTGTCAAATATATGTAGATGATATTATTTTTGGAACATCTAATGCTACACTTGGAAAGGAGTTTGCTAAGTCTATGCAGGCTGAGTTTGAAATGAGCATGATGGGAGAACTCAAGTATTTCCTTGGAATACAAATAAATCAAACATCAGAAGGAACGTATGTTCACCAAACCAAGTATGTGAAGGAACTTCTGAAGAAGTTCAATCTTCTAGACTGCAAAGAAGCCAAAACTCCTATGCATCCAACATGCATCCTAGGTAAGGATGAGGTAAGTAAGAAGGTAGATCAGAAGCTATACAGAGGTATGATTGGATCTCTTCTATATCTGACTGCTTCTAGACCTGACATTCTGTTCAGTGTTTGTTTGTGTGCTAGATTCCAATCGGATCCTAGAGAATCTCATTTAACTGCTGTTAAGAGGATTCTAAGGTATCTGAAAGGTACTACTAATGTTGGTTTAGTTTACAGAAAATCTAAAGAATACAACTTAGTAGGATTCTGCGATGCTGATTATGCTGGAGACAGAATTGAAAGAAAAAGTACTTCAGGAAGTTGCCAATTTCTTGGAAGTCACTTAATCTCCTGGTACAGCAAGAAGCAAGCAACCATTGCTCTATCAACCACAGAAGCAGAATATGTCGCAGCTGCTGGTTGTAGTACACAGATGCTCTGGATGAAGAGTCAGTTAGAAGATTATCAGATATTTGAGAGTAACATTCCTATATTCTGTGATAATACTTCTGCTATATGTTTATCTAAGAATCCTATTCTTCATTCAAAAGCTAAACATATTGAGATAAAACATCATTTCATAAGGGACTATGTTCAGAAGGGTGTTATATCTTTAAACTTTGTTGATACAGACCATCAATGGGCTGATATCTTTACAAAACCCCTGGCTGAAGATAGGTTTAAGTTCATTCTGAAGAACATCAGTATGGATTTATGCCCAGAATGAGAAGATGAGAATTTCTCATGTATGAGTATCTTCTGAAATGAATGTGAAATTTTTTTTATCAGAAGTTCTGATTGAATTCGTTTAGAAATTATGATTCGGTTATTACTAACGTTTCATTGTCTAAGTTGATTCAGAACATCTTGTAAAGCAAAACAGCTGTTACGCTTTATCTCGGGATGGTAAACCTGTCGTTACTATTCATGGATAAGCGCGCGTGCAGTTGAAGGGACGCCGACCATAGGTAACTGTGCCAGTCACTTCATTTGTCTTTATTATCTCTCCTCACGTCACGTAACATTAAATGCTTTTCATCATTCGTTTCATTTTATTTTCCTTTAAATACTCTTCAAAATGGTTTTCGGTTTCCTATCTCCTTGTTTCCTTCTAAAAGATTGTCTCTCCCTCTCTTCCTTATCAAACCCTACCTGTTCATTTTTTTTGCAAACTCATCATGAATTCTTCTTCAAAACCAGCAAATAATGAGAATGATAGAAACAACAAACGAAAAGCTGTTGAAACATCACCTTCCAAACCCAAAAAGATTAAAATCACCTATGATCCTCTCAAGGTGAATCCTTTCGAAGCAATGCTGTCTGGAAATTATTCTAGACGTGTGTTTCATCCTCCTGGTGAAAGCCCTCCATCATCTCCATCTTCTTCCTCATCTCTCGACCATCAAGACTCAGCTTCCTCTGATTTTTCCTCTCCCTTAATCTCTTCTGAAGACATCTCTTCATCTTCACCCGCTGAGGATGTTGTCTCTGGAAAAGGTGGTGGAAGATCTGCTGCAGGACCAAGTCTCCCTGATCCCTCGCCTGAAAGCCCTAGAAGCAGTCAATGAGGCGTTTCACTCCTTCATGGCATGCTGGCACAGACGTGGTCTTAGCTAGGGTCCTAGGATTTGGTCTCAGTAGTTTTATTTTTCTTTGTTGCATATCTTTTGTAATCCTTTTTTGATTTATCAATGAAAAAGTTTCTTTGTGTTTTACATTCCAGTAATTTTTTTTTGTCGTTTTATACATCTGAATCTTTTTATATATACTTTTTGATGTTATGACAAAAAGGGGGAGAAAGATAAATGATAAATGATTTGATTAAATCTATCAGTTGCTGGGTAAAGGCTCCCACACATTCACTAACAAGAACTGCAAGTTCTATATGGTTTAAGTGTTTTGCAGGTACAAAGAAGTGAAGTGAATCTTCAAAGCAAACACTAGAAGCAAAACCATTGAAACTGAAGCAAGCTGAGTGCTGTCAAGCTTCAGAGATCAGAAGCAAGAAAGAAGAATGAATCAGAAGCACTGATAATAGAATTTGAACATTCATGTTCTGACAAAATTCTATTTGCCCTGATACACATAATGTTATGGCTCTGATACATTATTTGCTTTGATACATGTTTTTAGCCTAAAATGCTCTGATACATTTGGCTCTGATACATATCATGTATTTGAATATACATTTTATGTTCTAACTCGTTCATGCTGACTTTTGTCGTTTAGTTTTTGTTCTGTAACATTTCAGGATGTAGAGATGCTCAGATGATGCTCTGGTACATTCAACAATGTTCTGATACAAATCTAGCATGAAGTGATGTTGGTAGACATTCAAAGTTCTGAAGCTATCCGAGGGAAGCAGAAATCAGAAGATGTGAATGTTCTAAAGATCCAGTGATTCAAGTTCTGAAGCTGTCCTGAATGGAAGCAGAAGTCAGAAGCTGTGAATGTTCTGAAGATCAAAGAAATTCAAGTTCTGAAGCTGTCCTGAATGGAAGCAGAAGTCAGAAGCTGTGAATGTTCTGAAGATCAAAGAAATTCAAGTTCTGAAGCTGTCCAATGGAAGCAGAAGTCAGAAGCTATGAATTCTCTGAAGGCAGAAGCTCATATGATCGTCTCTACCGAAATAATCAGGGAAGTCTTTTATTAAAGTTCTTCGAGTATTTATTTCAGGGGGAGATTGTTAATCTCAGGGGGAGACATATTCATATGCTTATGCTATAGCTGTGTAATTTGTCTTTTGCCGACTACTCTTTCTGATCGCAAATTCATATCATTTATATATGTTTTTGTCATCATCAAAAAGGGGGAGATTGTTAGAACAAGATTTGTTCTTATCAATTATCTTAGTTTTGATGATAACAATAATATGAATTTTGCTTAAGATAATATGGTACTCTTATCCAATGCAATTTCCCTTTCAGGAAATATATATAAAGAGTACGCATAATTCAGCGCTCAGAAGATGTGTCTCAAATGGTTCAGCATGCAACATCAGAACATGGTCTGGCAAGACATCAGAAGATGGTCGAAGCAGAATCAGAACATGGGTCTATGAAAGCATCAGAAGAACATGAGATCAGAAGCACTGAAGATCAGAAGATGGTATCACGCTCAGAAGCACTTCAAGGTCAGAAGATCAGAAGATGCTGTGCACCAAGCTGTTTGACTCTGATGATATTCAAACGTCGTATTCACAAACATCAGATCAGAAGGAAGTACACGTGGCAGACTACGCTGACTGACAAAAGGAACGTTAAAGCTACTAAAGGCTACGTCAGTAGACACAGCGTGAACAAGGCTCGAGGTAGTTGACAAAAGCGTATAACATTAAATGCAAAGCTGTACGGAACACGCAAAGCATTAAATGCATTCAACGGTCATCTTCTCAACGCCTATAAATATGAAGTTCTGATGAGAAGCAAGGTTAACGAATTCGCACAAATACAATTCAAATTAACTTGCTGAAACGCTGTTCAAATCTAAACTCAGAATCTTCATCTTCATCAAAGCTCACTACATTGCTGTTGTAATATCTTAGTGAGATTAAGCTTAAATTGTAAGAGAAATATCACAGTTGTGATTATCGCTTTTAAGAAGCATTTGTAAACTCTTGAATAGATTACATTAAGTTGTAAGGAACTAGAGTGATCAGTTGATCAGTATACTCTAGGAAGTCTTAGCAGTTAGCTGAGCAGGAAGTCTTGGCAGTTGGCTGAGCAGAAAGTCTTAGGAGTGAACTAAGCCTAGAGTGATCGTGTTGATCAGTAGACTCTAGAAAAGTCTTAGGAGTGAACTAAGCAGTTGTTCCTGGAGTGATCAGGTTGTGATCAGAAGACTCTGGAAGACTTAGTTGCGGCTAAGTGGAAAACCATTGTAATCCGTGCGATTAGTGGATTAAATCCTCAGTTGAGGTAAATCATCTCTGCGGGGGTGGACTGGAGTAGCTTCGTTAACAGCGAACCAGGATAAAAATAATTGTGCATTTTATTTTTATCGTCCAAGATTTTAAGTCACACTTATTCAATCCCCCCCTTTCTAAGTGTTTTTCTATCCTTCAGTTCTGACTGAGCAGATGTTGCGGAGCTTGAGACAGCGGCATGTGCAATGGGGTGAATGATCGTTTTGGCTTGGACCTCCAGGGGCGTTGGCCACCCTGTTGTTTTTGCTGATCCTTCTGTTGTAGTGTTGGTGTATGATTAACTAGGATCGCTCCAACAGTGTTGGGTTCCTTCTTTCCGTCATATGACTTCTTTGTGTGATAGGAACCTGAGGGTGCCCCTTGTATCTTCCCATTTTTGATTCCATCTTCAATTCTCTCACCAATGACTACCAAGTCCGAGAACCCTGAAGATATGCTTCCGACCATCTTGTCGTAGTATGGTCCTTGCAAAGTGCTCATAAAGATGTCCACCAGTTCTTTGTCTATTAGGGGAGGTTGGACTCGAGAAGCCATCTCCCTCCACCTTTGGGCATACTCCTTGAATGATTCATCCTTCTTCTGTGACATATTTTGTAATTGCATCCGATCGGGTGCCATGTCCAGGTTGTACTTGTAATGCTTTAAGAAGGTGTTGGCCAGATCATTCCAGCTTCGGACAGAGGATTTCTCTAATTGCATGTACCAGTCAATAGACGCTCCGCTTAAACTTTCTTGAAAGAAATGTATCATTAGCTTTTGATCGCGGGCGTAAGCAGCCATTTTCCGCACATACATGCGCAAGTGATTCCTCGGACATGTGAGTCCTTTGTATTTCTCGAAGTCGGGAATCTTGAATTTGCGAGGGATAGTCAAGTCTGAGACCAAACTCATTTCGAAGGCATCCACATCAAAGACATCGTCTCCTTCTATCACTTTTAGTCTCTCCTCCAGTGCCTTGATTTGTTCACTACCCTTGGAGTCTTCCCTAGAGTTAGGAATAGACTGTTGTGTCTGAGGTACTTGGTCTGAGTTGTCCACCTCTTGCACTCCGTATTGTAGATCCAGGTAATCATCGTCCTTAGGGACATTGCTAGCAGGAATGCGCACTGTGCGGGTTGTCCCTTTTGTTTGTGGAGTGGGGACAAATCCTTCTTGGGAGGCCTCTCCTTTCTCTTGGAATTGGATAGCTCTCCTAACAGATCGGACTTGAGGTCTGTCCTTAGCAGGGCCAAAGCCTGGAACAAATCCTAGCAGCGGGTTTTCGTCATTGGGGATCTCATCCTGAACCAGGGTATCCCCAGACTGAACCTCTTTTGCTTTGTCTTGTTTGTCTAGGAGGGCCTTCATGAATTCTAGCATCTGAGCCATACCTCCTTTAACCTCTTCCACGCTGACCTTCAGTTGATCTACTTCCTCACGAAGGGCGGCTTGATTCTGTTCCAACTGATCCATTGATTTCTTCTGTTGAAATCTTGTTTGATAGTATGGTCGGGATGTTAGGTTATCCTTCCCAATGGTCCCTTGCTCTGGAGATAGAAGAAGAATCTTCTCTTAATGTCATGAAAATGATGTGTATGCCATGCATGATGTGTATGATATCCTTTTTTTTTTTTGAATAAAATACGATGCAAGAATGCACATGATGTATGATGAATAAAAAAAAAGAAAATAATCCACACAATATATACATATAGCACAAATCACATAAGTTCGTAGGTTCGACGTAGCGGCTCTTGGGAGCCAACCTTTTAATAGGGGGTGTTCTAGAAGGTCTCATGGGGTCGTTCGTAGCCTCCAAGACTTTTTGTCTCTTCGGATTTTAGAACAACTCATTTTATCCATGAGGTTCGAGTTTTTGGGGTAGGTTCCCGGATAGATCAGCTAAGTATCCAGTCCAGCCCTCCACAAAGTCAAGCTTCGTTTCGGACCTTTCCAAATACCTAACCCACTCCGAGTGGAGTTATCAATGAGACTCGTAGGCGATTCATACTCCCCTATTGATCTCAAAGTTAACTCCCACACTTAGGGTTTTAACATTACATAATATGTCAGCAGTGCATATAAAAATATGACAATTAGGCACTTAAATATAAATATATTAACATAAACAATTAAATATAAACATATTTTAAACAATTAAATATTTTTTAGATAAAAAATAAATAAACAAATTTTTAAAAAAATAAAAAATATAATTACAAACCCTAAAAAAGGCGAATTAGCCAAACCCTAAAAAGTTGTCAAACATAAACCCTGCCAAAACCTAAGACCTATAGGAGCATAGTATTCACCATTTAGTTTTCCCCAGCAGAGTCGCCAGCTGTAGCAACCTGCCTAAAAATTATAATTTTAGAGTCGCCACCTATTCTGAAGGGCGAATAGGAAACCCTACGCAGTATAGAGATCAGGGTAAGATACTATATTCAGGTCGAGGGAAGGTGTTAGGCACCCTCAACCTTTTCCTAAAGGCTAACATTCAAAGATAAAGGTTTATGGCAAGGTTTATAAAGAAAGGTGACAAACAGTTAATAGGGTTAAAGACATGATTAAGATTTGGAGGAAGGGGACTCGCCTTGTTGCCAAGTGCCTACGTATCTCCTTATGAAGAATCAGAGTCAACGTAGTTCGGGGGACGGGTTGTACGCCCTTAAGGTTTGAAATTTGATTTGAAGGTTTGAAGGCTTTGAATAGCCTATCGTAGATAAACATCTGTATTTTTGAATTTGAAGTTTGAATGGATTTTAGAATTATTTTAGGGTTTGGGCGTACAACCCTGATTTGACACAATTAACCGCAATGATCAATGGGTTTGATCACCATAGTCAAAAGATTAGGGGTTTTGTACCATTACCAATTCAAATCGATTGATTCGATTATCACTAATAATGAATTATTGTGTTTTATTATTTTTTGTGAATTTTATTTTGTATTGTTATCCCTCATAACCGATTAACTCGATTACAAATAATAACAAATTGGAGTTTAGAAAACAGGAAAGTTAATCATCACAACTAATAAAATAGTTGCAACCATTTAACTAAATAGAAATTATCTGTATTTTATTTTAATTAAATAAACATTTTAATTAAAATTATTATTGCCCATAGCGATCAATCGATTTAATCGGCCCGAACAATAAATTAGTATTTTAATATAAATATCACATATTAATTTTTATTTATAAAAATAATTATTAATATAGAAATAATATATTAAAAGAATTAATTAAAACAAATATTTAATTAAAATCATTTTAGTTTGTTGGGGTTGGGATTTAATGTGGCAGTCTTGAGGGTTCATATTATAGGGAACAGATCTGGAGTGTTGGATTAGATTGGGTGGAGAGCCAAAGGTTAGATTGTGAAGACACATGGTGTTCTACTTGAACGTGAGTGTATTGGATCCAGATTGAAAATTTGGAAAAATAATAGAAAGGGCCAGGGATCGAACCCTGGACCCTGGGGATCAACACACACGCTCCTTACCAACTGAGCCAATGGCTCTATTTGCAATTCATACGCGCTCAAAAATACACATAGAAAAACAAAACCACAACCGAATCAAATGCGCGCCAAGTTTGAATTAGCGAACCAGGGGATGACACATCATCATCTTCCCCGACCAAATAGCAAAAAAACCTGTAACATTAGCTATGGATTTGCTACGAAAACTGTTTGTAGCATTCAGACTTAAAAAATAGCGATTCGCGCATGCGTTCACATAAATAGGGCGCGACCTATCAATCCTCTTCATCTTCATCTTGCGAATCCAGCCATGCTATTATTTAGCCCTAATTTTATCCCTACGGAAAACCCCTAATTCAAAACCCTAGGATCTTAAACGGCCTCCAATGGCAAAACGATATTACACCATGCAAACTTCAACTTAACGATCCAGAAACGCTCACCACATGATAACAAAGCATAACATACAAACAATTTCACATAAACATGCAAGGATTCGCCTACTCGACGTGAATTTCAGTGCGACATACCTGGGCTTGTATGGAGAAGTTCCGGGGTTGCTGATGACGCGTGAGTATCCCAATAGCTTCAGAATGCTCCAAGGAACGTGTACCAAGCCTTATAATCCTTTGACTCTTCCTTAATCCCCAGAACCGAATTGAAGTTTTTGGTGATTTTTTGTGTTCTTGATGATGGTTTTCTCTGCAGAAATTCCTCCCCTAATCTATTGCTCTCACTTGTATACTTATAGGAGAACTAATTTAGGTCAAAGAGAGAAGCCCAAAGCCCTTGAATCCATGGTTGCCATTTTAGAAGAGATTTGATTTGAAAATATTTCTAAAATGTGCTCAATTCCAATCTAATCTTACCAATCTGATTTAGCACGAAATTGGATGAATATTATGGCATTTAAGTGATTGAATTTGATTAGAAATCAAAACTAAAACAAATCTTGCACATTTCCTTTATTTATTTTGATTTAAAATATGTTTAAAATGAATAAAAATTCACTAAAATTATATTTAAAAATCAAATGGTCGTGGGATTTAATTTAGAGGTTCTTAGTAACCTTATAATCAAGATTGGGTCATAACAAGATAGGCCCATTTGCAAAGTTTCTTAATTTGAACCTTCTTTTTTCACATTTCGCCTTCAAAAATCACCCAACTTTGATCAATCATATCTCACTCAATTTTTAAGCTATGAGGGAGTTCTAAGACTTTTTGGAAATCTTAAGAGGTCCTCTATAAGCCACTTTGGAATATATTTTTCATTTGGAGCTTTTATCTTGATTATATCCTCCTTGGAAAAAACTGCTTTTGAAGGATGCCTGAAAAGGACCTGTAATCTTTTGCACTGTATCTCTCAAATGAATCATTTCTAGCCCTGGCTTGTGAGAGACAAAGTTGTAGAGAATCCAATTTCCTTCAGAATAGGCTTTGAGTGGGGAATTTTTGATGTTCCATGTGAAAGTTATGCCCAGTCAAAGTTGGGTTGACTTTCTCCTAAGAAACCCTAATTTGAACCTTTTTTGTATTTGTTCATCTCTGAGTTTCTATTAATGGAATCATGATCAATCTTTGATCAAATGATGGTTGTACTTCACATAATAGGTGTTGACCAAAATTGGGAAGCTTTGACTATGCTCTGGTGGCGGTTGACTTTTTAGGTCAAACCAGTTGACTATGGATCTTCTGGACTTTGGAGTGAGTGGTCTTTGGGACTGAAACCTGAGCTTTGCATCATTGTGAATGGAATATGGGAGGGCAAATTTTGGGGTATGACACTGATCATCTGGCTCATCAAGCAATAGATGATTATCAAGCATTGAACTTTGACTTCCCAGACAAAGACATTATGCTAGTCAATGACTACAAACAATCAGGACCAGAAGAAGGACCCGAGCCAGGATCCCGGTGGACTATGGTTTTTGACGGAGCTTCTAATGCACTTGGCAATGGCATCGGAGCTGTGATCATTTCCCCCGCAGGAAGTTACACACCGTTCACTGCCAGATTATGCTTCAATTGCACTAACAATATAGCCGAATACGAAGCATGTATTCTGGGTCTCAAAGCTGCAATCGATCTAAGAATCAAATTCCTGGAAGTCTACGGAGACTCGGCCTTGGTAATCTACCAAGTCAAAGGGGAATGGGACACGAAGCACCCGAATCTAATTCCTTACAAAGAATATGTGCTGAGTTTGATTCTTTACTTCGAAGAAATCACTTTCGAACACATCCCACGCGAGGAAAATCAACTAGCTGATGCTTTAGCTACCATGTCATCCATGTTCAAAGTCAGGTGGGACAACGAGGCGCCTATGATCACCATTTACAGGCAAGATGAACCATCCTATTGCAATGAGATCAATACCGAAGGAACCGAGGAAAAACCATGGTTCCATGAAGTAAAAAGATATCTCGAAGCTCAGGAGCACCCTGAAGGGGCATCCATTAATGACAGGAAGTTTCTAAGGAGATTTGCTGCCAAATTCTTTCTAAGCAATGGAACCCTATACAAACGCAACCATGACTCGACTTTACTTCGCTGTGTAAACAAGAAGGAAGCAGAACAGATCATGGAAGAAATACACAATGGTACCTTCGGTACTCATTCCAGTGGACATACAATGGCTAAAAAGATCCTGAGAGCAGATATACGCTGAAAAAGTACATGTACCTCCAGTTCCATTAAGCGTCCTGACGGCTCCTTGGCCTTTTGCAATGTGGGGTATTGATATGATTGGAGAAATCAAACCTACTGCCTCCAACGGACATCGCTTTATCCTGGTCGCTATTGACTACTTCACAAAGTGGGTAGAAGCAGCTTCATTTGCTTCTGTTACCAAGAATGTGGTGGCCCGGTTCATCAAATACAATCTCATTTGTCGGTACGGCATCCCTGAACGGATTATCACGGACAATGGCACAAATCTAAACAACAGAATGATTACTGAACTTTGCACACAGTTCAAGATCAAGCATCATAATTCCTCTCCATATCGACCAAAGATGAACGGCGCGGTGGAAGCTGCCAACAAGAACATCAAGAAAATCATACAAAAAATGACAGTAACCTACAAAGACTGGCATGAGATGTTGCCTTTTGCTCTTCATGGTTATCGCACATCTGCGCGTACTTCAACAGGGGCAACTCCATTCTCCTTAGTCTATGGTATGGAGGCAGTTCTTCCAATTGAAATTCAGATTCCTTCCCTAAGGATTATGAAAGAAGCCAATCTAGACGAAGACGATTGGATTCAAACACGGTTGGACCAGATAAACTTGATTGATGAGAAAAGGCTCGCAGCTATTTGTCATGGTCAGCTATACCAAAAGCGTATGATCAAAGCCTTCAACAAAAAAGTCAAAAGTCAAGCATACCAAACTAGTGGCTTGGTTGTCAAACGCATCATCTTACCACAAGGTGATCCCAGAGGCAAATGGACTCCCACCTACGAGGGACCATTCATAATCAAGAAAATATTCTCCGGCGGCGCCATGTTGCTTACCACCATGGATGGCGAGGATTTCCCACACCCTGTGAATGCTGACATAGTCAAAAAATACTTCTCTTAAAAAGAAAAAAAACAGCTCGCTAAGTTGAAAACCTGAAAGGGCAACTTAGGCAAAAAAATGAGCGTCTCGGTGGATTGAAAACCCGAAAGGGCGGTCCAGGCAAAAATTAGAGACTAAACAAATACTATCCCGGTAGGCTAAAAACCTGAAAGGGCAGCCTAGGCAAAAGTTAGGGAATGAAGCATACAACTATGTTCCGTTCAGCTGCCTACTCACCATCAAGATTCAACACCTCAAAGACACCGATCAGTCCAATCACTTTCTTCCAACAAGTGAGGGATGAGATGCTCGAGGACAGATTGGCAATAGCAGAGTTGAAACTTGACTGGATCGTTTTCACATAGCTATTTATCTTTATAAATATTTTCCAAAACTTTCTGACAATTTCCTACTTCTAGGATTGTTGTCTCCCTGTGCTAACCAGCCTATCATGGCTCTTTTTCAAAAATCAATGCAGCTTAGGCTCAAAAATCACTATTTTCACTTTTTCTGTTTTAAATACGTAAACGTCCCAATGATAATTTTGAATGAACATGTGCATTTGAATATGATTGATGTTTACCAGGAAAAACAGGAATAGCATTCAGGAAATGTCCCAATTATCTGGACATCCTCCCATCAGAAGAAAATCCCCAAGAGAAACGCATTTCTCAGTAAATTCCTCAAAAAGATTTTCTCTTCAAAAGAAGTCTTATCCCCCAGCAGGGTTGTTCCAGATTACTATCTTCAGAAGGTGTGATCCCCGCACCCGGACTTGGTCAGATAGTGCATCGGAGGATTATGCATATTCCTCATTCCCATTTGAAAGGGCATCAGAACTTCCAGCTACCTTTCATTCCCAAGAGATATTCAAAGATCCTTCAACAGAGTACCATGGTTCTCAAAGAATTTCCCCAGCCAAGGGTACTCAAACAAGACAAAAGATCATCAACGATCACAATATAGTCATATCCAGATGACTGGCGGAAATTTATTTTCCCAAATAGAAGCTTGACATCACATTCATACATCATACATCATACGTCCTACATCACATTCATACATCACACATTCATATTCACATTCATACATCATGCATCATGCGCATATTCATACGCATATTCATACACAACATAACATGCATATTTCTCCGGGAATATCTCACATTTACATGCATCATAAACATTGCATATCACTAACTTGATTTTTCAGGTAGACGGATATCTTCAACAAAGATGTTCTCAATCACATGCAGTGTTCACCTGAATTCCATGAACGGTTCTCTCAGATATAATCAAGCCGAAGATTCATTCTGATCACTTACCAACTCAAAAACAGACATCAAAGATCTAAAGTTGATACCTCATACGGTTCCAGAACGATCTAGCATTACAGATCTAAAGCGATACCTCAGACGGTTCCAGAACGATCTAGCATCACAGATCAAAGTTGATACCTCAGACGGTTCCAGAACGATCTAACATTGCAGATCTAAAGTTGATACCTCAGATGGTTCCAGAACGATCTAATATTGCAGATCTAAAGCGATACCTCAGACGGTTCCAGAATGATCTAGCATCACAGATCAAAGTTGATACCTTAGACGGTTCCAGAACGATCTAACATTGCAGGTCTAAAGCGATACCTCAGACGGTTCCAGAACGATCTAACATTGCAGATCTAAAGCGATACCTCAGACGGTTCCAGAACAATCTAACATTGCAGATCTAAAGCGATACCTCAGATGGTTCCAGAACGATCTAATATTGCAGATCTAAAGCGATACCTCAGACGGTTCCAGAATGATCTAACATTGCAGATCTAAAGAGATACCTCAGACGGTTCCACAATGATCAACTTCCAAAATCTAAATCGGAAAAACTTTGGACAAGTTCCGTAATGATTATCTTCCAAGACTTAAAGCGGTAACCTTGGACGGTTCCGAAACAGTCAACACAAAGACTTTCAAATCCTTCATCAAGATATAATCAATGGATTCATTCTGATGAACAAACCCTCAACCCATTTACCAGGTGGCATCTGAAAGCCCATCTCAGGTAATGTTTCAATCTTCCAACAACATTTCGCAGACGACATTCAAATGCAACTTCCAACATCTCTTCTGATCATGGTAAGTGCAAATTTTCAGGGCATCTAAATATTCAATCATCTTCTACCTTCAGATTTCAGACAATCTCTTCAGGTTTAAGAAGATTGAATAGGGGCAACTGTTATACCCCAAAATTTGCCCGCATCTTTTTTCAAGAAAACTCCAATCTGAAAATTAAGAGTCTCATATAATCATGGATGTTTATTTCAACAAATATCCTGACATATGAAATACTTAGTTTTTAGAATTTTTCTTATACAGTAATTTGGCTTGCAGTTGAATTTATTCTTACGCAAACGCCAAATACTGTTTATTACTTCACACATGCTATTTATTTATTTACAGATAAATAGTACTGACACAATTGGTACAGAGTTAAAATCTTTTTGCAGCTGCAGAATCAAGAAACTCAGACTGTACTGGTAACAGTATATTAGTTATTTATTATGTCTATGTTTTTAACAAGTCATGTAAATAAACTTTCATTTTTCACATAAAACAAAAACAACAAAAAAGAAAATTAACTTTGACTGTTGATTTTTCACTCTAACTGCTACGTCAATACCTGAACAGTCAGTTGACAGCCAAACTGCTGGCAGTACAATTCTCAGTGTTTTGTACCATCAATCAAATCAATCTTTCACAATTCAAAATTCCAAGATTTTTGTTCTAGAAGTCTTCTGAATATCACGCGATTAGCAGAGACTCAACACTGCACAAAAATCAGGTACGTTTAACTGTCTCCTACATAAACAGTCCCTGACTAGGGTTTTCTTGTTTTTACAGGAGAAACAAGTTTTTGAGAGCTCAAATGGATTTCATGCACATCCATACATCTCAAAGTACCATCATACAAATTTTCAAACTTCAATTCACTCAGACGCACCGTCAGCAGCTCAAACAGTCAACAGACGACCCGTTTGACCAAAAAAGTCAACAGACAGTCAAAAATGAAATTTTTTGTCAAAGTCCATATTTTGTCAAAGGATTCATCATTTGATCATTGGATGATCATAATTCATCAAGGAAAGATCAAAAATCAACAAAACCCTAAGATTCAAAATTAGGGTTTTTGCCTGAAAAGTCAACTCAACTTTGACTGATCATAACTCTCTCATCCTTCATCCAAAAAATTCAAACCAAAGCTCATTTTGAAGGAAATTCAATTATCTTTCAAATGCCATTGATCCCATGGTCATTGGATTCACCATTTGAAAAATATGATCAAAGACATTACAGGTCATTTTCAAAGTCAACAAAAAGACACTTTTTTCAAAAGGACACACAAGGAGCATCAAAAATCATTTTGACATGAGACCAAAGGCATTGGTTAGAGGACTCTTTGAGGTTTCCAAAAAGTGCAAGATCTCCTTCATATGACAAAAATTGAGGGATTTACACCTTGTTGAAGTTGGCTAAATTTTGGAAAATGCATAAAACCAACATTGCTCAAAAATGTATTTTTTCCAAATGGGGCCAAGTTTTCGTGGTTCAAACATCATTTCCATGTTATTATGGGCCTCCCACGACCAAGACAAGGCCCATATCATTTTTATCCATTTTTTGGCATAATTTTATCTTATTTTAAGATTAAATTAAAAGGAAAATGGATGGATAATGGGTAGCTTAATTTCCAAGCATGACTCACCCAAGGAATCTTCATCTTTCTGCAGAGAATTGAAGAGCAAGGCAAGTGCATTGAAGACAAGAAGACTTGGTCAATAATTCAAAGCTTTTTAATATAAAAAATTCAAGAATTCCACAAAGGCAACTAGATGCTTCTTAGCTTCAATTCTAAGCACTCAATGCTTATAAATAGGCTAGCATACTTCAGTAATGAAGGAGACAGAAATCAGAACCTAAGCATAGTGTGTAACATACTTGTAATCACTTGTTTTCTTTCAAGGAAATTTAAAATTCGAATTTTAATTTCCAGCTTGTTTCAATTCAAACTAAACACTTAAACATCATCCTCAAGTATCATTGAACGTGTCTCAATCAATTGCAAGCTCTGAAACCTCACAAATCGAGCTACACAAGCCACGGTTTGTTCAAACTAAAATCAACTTGTATCTCATAACACACGCATATCTAGCACGATGTAGACATATATTTGGACTTGGTGTGGTGTGTAGATCATTTCTAGAACTTTAATTAAGTTTTAGACGCTTACACACGAAGTTACCATTTTTGGGTTCATAACCTAAAATTTAGGGCTTTCTGAAATAGGCAAAATTAGAGGTTCTAAGTGGTACCATTGAGTTTGTATGGATCAGACGAGTTGAATGGATAGGTCGCGCCAAATTTCTTTTATGTCTAACCCCTATTCGTTATTTTCCAGGTTTAAGCTTCATCTATTACAGCGCTTTTGATAAGAAAGCGCTATTAAAAGTCCTGGCGAGAGGTTGAAGATGATGAGGTGTCCTCACCTCATTGGACAGCAAGCGCGCGTTTTTTTAAACTTAACCCTTGGTTTCAGTGTTTGCAGGCGCGTCATAATTGGTGGACCCTCACAATCTGAGCCATCTGATTTCATTTATTATCCATCCAACGCATCAGACTGAGGGCCTATCCCATGGACCTTATTTAATTTCCACACCTGATCAGTATCCTTTTCTTTTCTATTTTTATTTTAATTTCTTTGTTAAATTAATTAAAAATAGTTTTAAAAATCCAAAAAATACACAAAAAATATTTTTAGACTTCTAAAATAATATATTATTTTCTGAAATAAAAATATTTTATTTTTCTTCATAATTTCAATATTTTGCATAATTAATTAGTATATATTTATATATTTGCTTTTTAATTCTTCTAACCAACCAAAAAATCATAAAAAAAATTGTTCTTTATATAAAATATTGTTTATATATTATAAACTAATTTTGTACATATTTTGAATAATTTTCTCTTTAAGTTTTAATTATTTGTATAATTATTTGTATAATTATGTTTTAATTAGCTTAAATCAATTTCAAATCAATTCCAAAAATTCCAAAAAAATTAGTTTTGTTTTAAAATTAATTGACAAATATTTTGTACATATTTTAAACTTAATTTCTAGGTTTAAATCTGTTTTCATCTTTTTTCTTCATTTTAATTTAATTAATCATGCATTAATTATAATTAAAATCAATCATAAAAAATCCAAAAACATGCCTTTTATTTTTCTTGCAATTTAAATTCCTAGATAAATGTATAGGATGTCAAATTCATGTAAATAGGCTAGTTTACATTTCCTGCACAATCGATGTAATAGCGTAGATTTACTTTCCGCACTTTACATTTCCGCATTTTAATTTCCAGCAAATATAAACTGCGTGTATGTCAAAGATAAAATTGAACCGTTAGATCACTAACTTCAAAGATAAAATATCTGAATACAATCACAAATCACATTTGCACCTCTTAAGGTAATCCCTTCACATTCTTTTCAAAATCAAAATCAAAATTCTACTATTTCGAGTACAAAATCGAACCTTGCGTTTATATCCGGTGAAAGGATAGATTTTTAAAGGAAATAGGATAAAGACCTTACAACTCAAGGTAGACCTCCTAGTTTGCTTGCTCAAATCAAAACAAACAAATTCTCATACACTGTTGTTTTTCAAAACAAAACTTTCAAAAAAGACAATACTTTGTATACATCCAAACACGGATTATTACAAAGTTAACGTTCTTTTCAAAACATCTTTCGAAAGATAAACAAGCATTTTGTATACATCCACACACGGATCATTACAAAATTCAATTTACAAAAGTATTTGAAACCACATATGAGCATTCTAAAGCAATTGAAAAGTGATCGAAAAACAAGTGAGCTAAGCAAACTTAAGAGCCCATGGATAACCATGGATACAAAGGGTGCTAACACCTTCCCTTTGTATAACCTACCCCCTTACCCAGAATTTCTTAAAGGTCTTTTTTCTGTTTCTTTTATAAACCTTTCCTTAATTGGATAAAATAAAAGGTCGGTGGCGACTCTGTGAATTTTCAAAAATGCGAAAGCATTAAGCGATAAAAAAGAGTCAGTTCACGTATCTCTACAGAACAGAGGTATGGCCCGGAATTAAAAAACGGAGGTCCACACACCGAATCAACCGGGTCCGCATCACTCCTTCACACCTCAACCGCCAGCGATCCCTCCAACAGCACCGCAAAATGCAGCAGCCCAACAACCGTCATGCCGGTAATGTCGACGTCCCTCAATCTTCTTTTCTCCCAATTTTCATCACCTTTTCACTATTTCTCTTATTTTATTAATTAACCTTTTAACTTTTAATTATTTATTAACCCTTGATTTCCATTAATTAATTAGGATTAGGGTTTTTTAACCGATTAATTTTATGTTTCTTTCTTCAACTAATTTATTTTAATTTAATTAGGATATTTTAATTAGTTTAATCATTACAAAATCACAAAAAACACAAAAATATTAGTTCTTGTTTGATTTGATTTTTTTACCAAACATTAATTTTATTTGATTAGATTTAGGATTTGATTGGATTTAATAATTAGGATTAATTTACAATTTAAAATTTAATTAGATTAGATTTAGTTGTTAGAATATTTTTAAAAATAATTAGATTTAGGTTTAATTGATTTTATTTGATTTTAATTTTTTTAACATAATTTTGATTAATTTAGTAATTAGGATTTGATTAGATTTTTTAGACTTAATAATTAAAATCAATTAGAGATTTAATTAGATTAGAATTAATTTGTACATAATTAGATAATTAGATTTATTTTCATTAATTAAATTAGATTTAGTTTAACATTAACAAGTAAATATTTTTTTAACTCTAAATCTTTTCCTTCTCTTTCCATTTTTTCTCGACTTTTCACTTCATCCTCTATTTTAATTTCCTCGCATTATTTTTTTTACAAATTATGTAACTGCCTATGGGATGTAATAGTTTAATTAGGACTTTTATTTTCCGCATTTTATTTTCTGCAAAGGTTTTACAATTATGTGTCTCTCCCGAAGCCATGTAATAGTAATTAGGATTTATTTTCTGCATTTTATTTTCTGCAAAGGTTTTATAATTATGTATCTCTCCCAAAGCCATGTAATAACGTAGGATTTTATTTTCCACACTTTACTTTCCGCACCTATAAACTGCTATATACTGTTAGATGATAATAGGATTGTATGGCAAGATAAAATCAAACTAGAATAACCCTAATTTTCTGGATTAAATTAATCAATCACTTTTTGTTCACACACTCACCTTTAAGGTAATCTCTCTCATGCTTCCTTTCGATTAAATAGTTAAGCCCCTCGGATGTAGGGATACCTTAGCCTGTTGCCTTCGATTCAAAAATCATCATAAAGATCATAGTCCCTTCGATGATGCCTACGATATAAAATGATCTCGTCCCTCGATGTTGCCTTCAATTACATGATGATAGTCCCTTCGAATGCTAAGGTATCCTTACATGTTGCCTTTTATGACTATTCTCATCAACGCATACGACTTCCTACCCTTCTTATGGTATGGATAGCCTTATGGCAAAGGATGACCCTCGATGACCCGCACATCCAATGAAAGGACTACCTACCCTCCTTATGGTATGGATAGCCCTTTCAAACGAAAGACTTAAAGAACAAGAAAGACAAACTTAGGGTAGGTGCTTTTAACTGCTTACTCACTATTCAAACTCAAATTTCTTTTCACACCCCTTTTCAAATCAATTCAAAAAGACTACGCTTATTTACAAGCTAAAGTCCTTATTCAAATCTTTTCAATTCACACACGACACTCTTTCAAACATTTCAAATAAAAAAGTGAGCTAAGCAATTAAGAGCCCATGGATAACCATGGATACAAAGGGTGCTTACACCTTCCCTTTGTATAACTTACCCCCGAACTCAAATCTTTCAAAGGTCTTCCCTGTTCTTTTTGCCTTTCCAATTGGATAAAATAAAAGTCGATGGCGACTCTTGCTATCCGCAATGTTTTTAAAAGTCAGTTATCCCACCGTATTACAAAGAGGCAACATACACAAAGTATCAATTATGTTGAAATACACATCAAATGCCTATGAGAAAAACAAAAAGAGTGAAAGTGGAAATCCTGCATGTTATGCAATACGCTCCAATGGAGTCATAAGAAGTTCACTAATACAGGATCAGTCCATACACTGTTCATATTGAATGACAAAAGAAACTGAATACACTGAGTTGTTGCTCGAAAAGTGTTTCATGTTTACTGATGTCAGTCAATATGTTATCAGCTATAACAAGCTTAATGATCAGTATGGAAGCAGCAGAAGAAGAAGATCAAATCAGAAGCAATTTACAATAGAGTTGTTGCTCTAAATTTGCTTTTAGAAGAAATGAAGATCATATCAGAAGCAATCAATAACAGAGTTGTTGCTCTAAATCAGCTTAAGAAGATCTGAAGATGAAGACCAGCTTGAAGAAACGCTTAACATATGAAGCTGAAGCTCTTACTGTGAGAAGCTAGGATATCGTCAGAAGATGCAGACAAGAAGACTCCAAAGATTATTCATTCACTTAAAAGTGATTACTTGTTATTGTATCTTATAGTTTGTAGTAAGAATATCTTCTTATTAAGAAGAACCATTTGAAACTAATTTAATTTGGTGATGATGCCTTGAGCGACCAAGTAAAGGTCAGAAGCTTGAGAAGACAATGATGGTGGTCATTGTGAAAATTCTCTTGGAGACCAAGTGAAGGTCAGAAGTTCAGGAGTCAATGAATGTTATACCTGTGGATCATATTACTGAACAGTCCATTGCAGTTAGTCACGAGCAGATGGCTTGTGCATGTTACTAGATTGATGAACGTTATATCTCGTTGAGATCATTGAACGGTTCAATCATCTAGGGGTTAGTCACTCGTAGGTAGCTTGTGCACGGTTAGTCACAGCAGTTGGCTGTGCAGGTTGTTAGGCACGATGGATGATCGTGCAGGTGTAATCAAGTTTGATTATAGTGGATTAAGTCCTCTTTTGAGAGGCAAATCACCTGAGGAGGGTGGACTGGAGGTAGCCTTATTCATAAAGTGAACCACGATAAAAATGAATGTGTCTTTTACTTTCTGTACATTTCATTTAAATCAGAACATTCACGCAGAATGTCTTCAGAACTGTACTGAGACAAGTCAGAAGGTATGATGATATAAAGAAGTTAAATTGAATATCTCATTGGTTATGCAACCCCATTCCAATCATGCTTCAGCAACATCTAAAGCATATCCAAAAGATGAGATACTAAAAGAAAGAAAAGAATTTTAAGAAAGGGAACTTTAATTTGATAAAGAACACAATTTAATCCCCCCTTTCTTGTGTTTTTCTCCACCTTCAATTGGTATCAGAGCATGGCTCTGTTATTGATCTCAGGATCAAACACTTAACCGTGTAGAGAGATCCAGTAGGAGAAAAACCAAACTGAATAGAAAAACGACGCCATATTCCAACACTCAGTATAATCAGAACATATCAAGGCAAAGATCTCAAGACTCTATGCATATTATCTACACATCATAAGGAGTTTGTGGATCAACATCAAATCTTAAAGAGGCTCAAGACATCAGAAAGAAGTAAATATGCTTAATTGAAGACATTCAAAATCAAAGCCAAAACAAGGGTAGCTGACTCATGCCAGGTGATCATCTTTAATTCATCAGCGCAAATCAAAGGAGGAAGACAAGGTAGAACAAGATTTTAGTGCTAAGACTCTGAAGCAGAAACAGACAGAACTTCTGCACAAGAAGATGCTCTCTCTCTCAAAAGAAACTGGAAGAAAGGTTTATCATCTAGAATGGTCAGATCTTTCTAAAACCTTCTTTTTTATAATCTGCTAACTTAAATATGAGCTTACTAATAGTGTATATAAACCTCTTTTGCATGTCTAGTATTCATTGCCACCTACTCTACTGTCTTTCCTATTCTCCATACATGCACTATAACTCTAAAATAGCTTTAACTTCATATTTATTAACTAAACAACCACCTCGTGAGAAAGTCTAGGTCAAACCAAAAAAACTAACTCCAACACTAACGTATGTCAGTATCTCTTGTCTGCTCATGCATGCTCATCAATTAATGAGAAAAGACTAAAGCTCTTAAGTGTGCATCAGTATCCTGTCATATCATGACTAACGTTCCCTCATCATCTTCTTCATATACTAACTTTAGATCTAAATAGCTCTCACCAAAACACCTTCATCTACCAAACCACAGCAAATATCTTCTCCATCTCCCTTCCAAATCCCTTTCATCCATTTTCAAAATATGTTTGCCATGACTTACCATGGAGATGAAAATTATCTGAAGGTCATCTCCGAGAAGGACCCAAATCTTTCTTTTCTCTTAGAAGATGCAAGAGAATTAATATGGAGCTATCAAGTCCAGTACTGGGCAAACTACTACACAATGCTCCGAGGTTCTGTTTATCCGATGCTAGTTGTAATATGGTGGGAGAACTGACTTTTTTAAATGTGCGGATAGCAAGAGTCGCCACCGACTTTTATTTTATCCAATTGGAAAGGCTAAAAGAACAGAAAAAGACCTTTTAAAAGACTTTGAGTTCAGGGGGTAAGTTATACAAAGGGAAGGTGTAAGCACCCTTTGTATCCATGGTTATCCATGGGGTCTTAATTGCTTAGCTCACTTGTTTTCAAAATGTTTGAAGTGTAGTGTGTGAATAGGAAAAGACTTTGTTTAAGGACTTTAGCTTGTAAATAAGTGTAGCCTCGTTTTGAAAGTATTTGAAAAAAGAGTGTGAAAAAAAGATTTTTTTGAATTTAAATCAGAGCAAGCAATTAGTAGAAACTACCCTAATTTTAAGATTTATGTTCTTTCAGCTTTTCAGTTTGAAAGGGTTATCCATACCATAAGAAGGGTAGGTAGTTTTTTCATTGGATTTGTAAAGGGTCATCGAGGATTATCGTTCGCCATAAGACTATCCCTACCATAATAAGGGCAGGTAGTCCTTAGGGAAGGATATAATAGTCATTTTAGGCAACCAGTGAGGATACCTTAGCAACCGAAAGGGACTATCATCATTAATCGTAGGCAACCTCGAGGGACAAGATCATATATTCGTAGGCAACATTGAAGGGACTTATGATCTTTTGATGATGATTATGAACTGAGGGCAACATTTGCTAAGGCATCCTCGTATTCGAGGGACTTGACTATTTTTTAAATCGAAAGGCAACAGGCGGCATAAGAAGGGTTACCATAAAGGTGTGTGTGTGCGCCACAATCAAGTGCTTCAGTTCGGATATTTTATCTTGTATAAGTTAGTGATTCTAATTCAATTAACAGGCTTGCACTCCCTAGGATTACTAACCACGCAGTTAAAAATAAAGGCAGAACTAATGATCCTACGCTATTACAATAAACACCTGTAGGGCAGAAAAATAAAGGCAGAATTAATGATCCTACGCTATTACAATAAACACCTGTAGGGTAGAAAAATAAAGGTAGGAATTAAAAGGCAGAAAAATAAACATAATTACTATTACAATAAAACCCTGTGGGTAACAAAAAAATAAAGGCAGAAAGGTAGAAAACTTTTTACAAGGCTTTGGGGCAGATACATAATTTATAAATAATAGCAAGCAATAATAATGCGAATAATAAAATAAAATCCAAAATTATAAATAATAAGGCAAAATTAAAATAAATGGCACATGCGACAATCACAGAGTACGGGGTGAGAAGAGAAATCGCGAATAAAAAATATATTTTAAGAAAAAAACAGGGTTAAAACCCTTAAGGCTAAAAAAACCTAACCTACAGTTAATGGGCAACACCTACCAGTAATTACTGAGCCTAACTGCACTAAAGTTAAATGGCAAGGGAAAGTCAATTGATTAAATAAACCTAATTACCCTAAAATTAAATTATTAACCTGAAAATCCTAATTTGATTAAATTAGGATGAGCCTAAAAAATTAATTATTGGCTAAACCTAAAACTAAGTTAATTGATCTAATTTAAAAATTAAATTATAATTATTATAAAACCCTAAATTAAAATTAAATTAGTTTAACTAATATAATCTTAAAAACTAAATTAGTTTATCTAAAAAAAGGTTTGATTCTAATTAAAAGATTTGCAATTTTTTTAAAGAAGAAAAACAAAAAGAATAAAACTAATTATATAAATAAATATAAGATAATTTAAAAAAAAAACTGGGGTTTGGATCTGATGTTGCTGGTCTTTGAAGTCCATAGTGGGCAAACCTCTTTTAAGCCATCAGATCGGAGAGAGTGCAAATCCAACGGCCATCGTATGAGGGTGCATTATAGCGTGTAGGTACCTGGTCCACTGAATCTGTGAGAAAAGAAGAAAAAAAACAAATTCGTGCATCCCAGGATTCGAGCCCATTTACTCAGGGGTCACATATTACACGCCTTGCCAATTGATCCATTTTTATTTACTGTTAGTAAACTGACTTTGGAAAAATAAATATGTAAAACAAAACAATTAAGAAGGGGAAGTCAAACGTATCACGCGCCAGCCAAAGGGAATGGGAGAGAAATTCTTTGAACATTGACTGGCAAGTGACATCACGCCACCCATGGAGAGAGAGAATAAAAATTTTGACTGACCAATCAACAAAAGCACGCGTGTCCTCGTAAGTCCCCTTCTACTATTCCTCTTCTTCTTCGCCAGAACCTGTGAATTTACCTACGAGTTTTACTGTGGAATTTCCTGCAGATTTTTCCGCGAGTTCATCTTCCTCCATTGCAACAATTTAGAACCTGCAAAGATCAAAAAATAAATGAAAGAAAAGCGCCCAGATCTACTATTTAGGATGCTAGGAATCCAATGGTGGTATTATTTGCGCGTGAGGGGGCCTGCAACCATGAAAACTAAAGCTCACACATCCTTTGCCCTAATAATGGTGGTTTGTATTCTATGTGTTAGAGCTTCGTACCTATGCTTCAGATCTCTCCTAAACTGCACACTGAACTCAAATATATGATTAGTTTCGATCAAAATAAAATGTGATGCAAGATATGAAAAAAATTAACGTAGGGATGAAGATGATCATGGAGCATGCGTTCTAAGCATCATGGGACGTGGTTGATGGCTCTGTCTTACTCTAATGCACGTCAGAAACTCAACCAAACAAACAAAACATGTTAAAACACGATTATACATGGAAAACAAAAATCAAGAATATGTAATGGAGATGTTGAACATGGAATACGAATTACAGATGCTTTCTCATGCTACCAACCAAACCATGCATACTTACTCTAAATCACCTTAAAAGTGGAATGGAAGAGCTATCTGGCCTTGAGGATGCTTGAAACAAAAGATACGATTTTTTGTTCTTTCTTTGAGTTTTTTATTTTTGGAAACCCTAGTTCTCCTTCTCCAAACTTCCTCCCTTTGCAATGCTGAATGGATATGTATATATATATATGAAAGAATTAGGTCAATGGTTTAGGAAATATATCATGTAATTGGAGAAAAGAGTTTGATTGAAAATTTGAATGATTTCTTTCTATTTTTGTCTCAATATTGATTCAATATTTTCCAATCACATTCACCACGAATTTTTCATCAAAATAAGCATATTTGGATGATTGGATTTGATTGGGAATATTAATCTTTGATTTAAACTAATTATTTCATATTTTACATGATTTATTAGTATTTAAATGAATTAAAATTCAAATAAATAAAATAAATGTGATAAAAATAAAATAATTAATTTAAGGACGTTTATAAAGCCCATAGACACGTTTGGGATCCATTATTTAGGCCCATTAGTCCAAAAACACCAAATTGTGCAATTAGGGTTTTGTGTTTTTCTTGAGAATTGACCAACTTCTGAGCCTCGTATCTCCTTCAATTTTTATCATATGAACATGTTATAGGACTTTTTGGAAATCCCAAGATGTTCTATACAAGCCACTTTGGAAAATTGTTTCCATTTGAGGATTTTATCTTGAAGATATGGCTCCTGACAAAAAACAGCTTTTTGCGATCTTCTAGAAGGACCTGTAATATTTTGGCTTATATCTCTTATGCGGAAGCATTTCTTGACCTTGTGCCCAACATCAAAGTTGTAGAGAATTGAATTTCCTTGAGAATGAGCTTTGGTTGGGAAATTTCTTAGAAAGTATGAGAGAGATATGATTTGTCAAAGTTGGGTTGACTTTTACCTAGAAACCCTAATTTAGCAACTTGTCCTTTTGTGGATTTTTTATCTTTTCTTGATGAATCATGATCAACCTTTGATCAAATGATGAATCTAACATTAGAATGTCAATGTTGACCAAAAATCAGGAATTTTGACTATATTTTGACCACAGTTGACTTTTAGGTCAAACTAGTCGACTGTTGACTATTTGAGCAGTTGATTGATCAATCTTGTGAATCAAGGCTTGAAACTTGGCATAGGGATCCTTTGGGACTTATGTGAGACCATGGACTCCACTTCAGGTAGCAGAAATTGATTTTACCTTGAGAGGAGCAAAACCCTAGTTGGAGGGTTGATGTTTAGGAGAGAGAGTGCATGCTTCCTTCTTGTGTATCTTTGAGCATTTGAAAGTCAGATGGACTGAAATATGAGTAAATATGATGGGAAAATTTTGGGGTATGACACTAGTAAAATAATTATGGAAGTTTGCCAAAATAAGTGATGATGGAAATACCATCCTCTCCGAAATCTTCAAACTCCCCACTTCTATTACCATACCATCAATTGTCAAAGCCACGGGCTGTGTCTCATCTGAAGCCACTGTTGAAGACTTTCAATCTGACATAAGATTGTTAAAATCCTTCAAAACCCTATTTTTTGACTCTGATCCTTATGAGCCAAACAATCCTGAACACCTCCTTCATTATCCCAAAATCTGGTTCACATTCTCCCTAACAAACCTTCGTCCTATGATGGCAGTAAGAAATGTCATGACCCATGATCACATAGTGCTTATGTTTCTTCTAACACACCATCATAGGATTGACCTTCCTAAAACTATTTTCAACTACCTTAAGGACACCATCAAAATATCCCGAAATCAGTCAAACTTTCACATTCCTTATGGAAGAGTATTATCTGAGCTAATCATGAACGATGATATCTGGAGATTTGTTGGACTTGTAGGGCCTAAGCGGGCACTTACTTCAGAAAGGTGTGACCGGGTGAAAAAGATTGAAGAACTCGAGGACTAATTTCTCTTACGAAGAAATTCACTCAGAAGTTCTGATCAAGTCATACAGTATGCTTAACCTCTGAAACAAGTGGAAGAAGTATTAGTTAAGTCTAGGATTGTAGTAATGTGGTTATCAATGTTGTACTCTATATCCTATATCTTAATTTCAGATTGAAAATTATTTCTGCCTTAACCATCATTCAAATAACTAAAGGAACAAGATAAGTCATCTCCATAAAATCTGTTAAGATTCTAAAAATGAAAATGTGTTAGTAAAACCCAACCAAATTGTCTAAACTAACACACAATCAAAAGCCATTAATTACTCTCCTTAGAAATAATGCAGGATAATTAATAATTACCTCAAGAAACTAAAAAATCAAATCCTTTAGACTTCATCCATATAGATCTATGTAATGATTAATACTCTACACTATGTTCATCTCTCTTGGAAATCATTATCTTAAACTACTCCATAAACCATCACACTTACTATCCATCTCTTTAAATTAAACCTTCAGTCTTCGATCGAAAACACCACTACTCCTCTCATTAAAAGTTTATCTCTTCCCTAATCTTAGCAAAACTCTTGTTTCATGGCTCTCAAAACCTTTCTCGGAAACGAAGGCATGCTTGAAATCATAAATGAGAAGCGCATCAATGAGTCGAATGATGAATATTGTCTTCACAAATGTTTTGCATATCAAGGCTGAAATGGATACAAAGAAATTCTGAACAAGCCCATCTATCCAAATCTTGTTAAGAATTTCTGGCTGCATGCTTCTGTCAGCAGTGATGGATACAACATTTCATCCAGCATACTCAGCTGTAAGATAGTCATCACTCAAGCTTCTATCGCTGAAGCAATTCAGTGTCCTTCCAATCGAAGTCTCATGCCTTTATAGTACTTTGATTACCTTGCTAGAAAACAATTTTCTCAGCACTTCAAACTTCCAGTCATAATGAGACGATTCTACAACAACCTAAAAAGTCTAAAGCCTATAAGTCGAGCATGGGCTATATTTTCAATGTCTAATCTTATGCCTAGAGGAATCTACCTAAATACTTTATCTATACGGGATAAATATCTAGCTTACTGCCTTCGTCAGGGTCATAGGTTAAACCTGCCAGCTATCATCTTCACTCACCTGAAGGAAGCTATTAGGTTTTCCAGAACATCTCAGGAAACTTGCTATATACCTTATGGGCGAGTCATCTCTGAGCTAATTGAGAAAGCTGGAATTCTTACTCACCTTAGGCAAACCGCACTAGCTAGGAGTAACATTTTGTCTAGATATAGGTGTGAAGATTTTGTGTTTGATTATTCTCAGCTGTAATGTTTCAAGTGTTTTCAATGTTCTGATTGTTAAAATGCATGATTTGTTTCCTATTTATTGAATGTTTTAAATTGTTTACAACAATCTTAATTATGAAACAGAAGAAGAACTAAATAACATGACTAAAACACCTGATTATGAATGATAGTCTGATTTGGATAATCTGAAAATCATCTAACAAGTCTTAAGAAATCAAAGATAAATTATTTCTAACTTATGTACCAGAAGCTTTTGCTTTGAATATAGGAAGAATGATGATAAAAGAACATAGAAGTTCTAAGATGATGCACGCATACATAGCTAAATATCTATCAATCTTCTAAAGAAACAAAGTGAAGAAATTATTTCAGGGGGAGCTATAAATAAGAAATTAATTCATAGGGTTATCTAATTCAGGGGAGACTACACATCTCAGGGGGATAAATCATCTTAGTAAACCTAGACTGTTTAAACCCATCTAACCATCTTAAAAGCTTTTTGATTATGACAAAAAGGGGGAGAAAGAATAATAGATTTTGATGAACTAGTTAAGAAAAATCTATTGTTTGATTGAACGTATAAAAGAGGATGAAATTTACTTGCTTAATTATTTTCACCTCATAAAATTGTTTCATCAAAATACATGGTTTTTTTCATCATCAAAAAGGGGGAGATTGTTTGAACAAGATTGAGAATCTATGTTCAGAATTTGGTTTTGATGATAACAAGCATATATTTTGTGAAGTAACAATTTTATTACTAATGATTTTATTGAGTGTGCAAATATTATGCTATAAATCTTTATACGACAGCATCAGAAGTTTTGTACAAAGAGCAAGAATTTCAACAAGACAAGCTTCAAGGATTTAAACAGAGATATCAATATACATGAAGATCCGTTACAACAAGAAGATCACATGAATAGAAGATCAGAAGTTCTGATAGAGTAACGCAGTGACATACAAAAAGCTACAACAATAAAGGCACACGCTGACAAGAAAAGAAAATACAACTTCAGCCTACAAAATACAAAAGTTCAAAATCAGAAAAGCACAGCATCAGACAAGAACAACATTAGAAAGAAACTTAGACAAGCTTCAAGGAAGTAAAATCTAATATCAAATACATGAAGTCTAAAGTACAACAAAAGATCACATGTGAAAATGATCAGAAATTCTGAACGTATCGTAAGAATTCAAAGGCTTGACATTACAAATAATAGTAAGCTTCCTCAGAAGTATAAGCTACATAAACTTTCTCAACAAAAGTTTGTGACTCGGTTTTTAGAAGATTCGAAGAACAACATGAGTTAGTCCAATTAAATCACGTGCAAAGAATAACAATACTCAATGCAAAGACAAATGTATGACATCTATTCTTGGTCTACATCTTGATAAAATAAAAGAAGATACGCTACCATAAAGAAACGGTTGCAACAATTAAATGGAACAACTCCCAAGGTTGATCAAAGAAGCAACCCACATGCAGCGCATTGGAAAGACAAGCTTAATCAAGGAAACACGCTACCAACTGTCATCATCACGCTAAGGATAAGATTCTGGCAAAGAACAACACTTGTCATTCATAATTCAATTGAGACAAAGCATTCAAAGAAAACTTCAAACAAATCTCATCGGCTAGTTTCCAACGGTAACATATCAAGCTATATATGGATCCATAGTATGTATCCATCTACAGAAGTGCAACAAAAAGAGAGATCTTAAGAGAAAATCTGTAGAAGAGCAGCTGGGCATGAAAGATTGAAATAAAAATGTGAAACCATGCTTCAGAAGTTACACAAGAGGCTACACATACTCAGTATGTGATGAATCCATCAATAGTGTCGTTATACTCAAACAATATGCCTATGCAAAGAGGAGAAAATGAAGTGAGAACAGCTTGAGCGAGCAAGAGAATTCAGATTAATCAAGTTGCACCATCAAGAGGAAACATACAGGAAGTATCAATTATGTTAAAATACATATCAGATGCCTATGAGAAAAACAAAAAGAGTGAAAGAGGAAATCCTGCATGTTATGCAATACGCTCCAATGGAGTCATAAGAAGTTCACTAATACTTGATCAGTCCATACATTGTTCATATTGAATGACAAAAGAAATTGAATACACTGAGTTGTTGCTCGAAAAGTATTACATGTTTAATATTGTTCAATATGTTATCAGTTATAACAAGCTTAATGATCAGTATGGAAGCAGCAGAAGAAGAAGATCAAATCAGAAGCAATTTACAATAGAGCTGTTGCTCTAAATCTGCTTTTAGAAGAAATGAAGATCAAATCAGAAGCAATCAACAATAGAGTTGTTGCTCTAAATCAGCTTAAGAATATTTGAAGACGAAGATCAGCTTGAAGAAACGCGTAACATATGGAGCTGAAGCTCTTACTGTGAGAAGCTAGGATCTCGTCAGAAGATGTAGACAAGAAGACTCCAAAGATTATTCATTCACTTAAAAGTGATTACTTGTCATTGTATCTTATAGTCTGTACTAATAATATCTGCTTATTAAGAAGCATCATATTGAAACCAATTTAATTTGGTGATAATGCCTTGAGCGACCAAGTAAAGGTCAGAAGCTTGAGAAGACAATGATGGTGGTCATTATGGAAATTCTCTTGGAGACCAAGGGAAGGTCAGAAGTCCAGGAGTCAATGGGTGTTATATATATGGATCAGATCACTGAACAATCCATTGCAGTTAGTCACGAGCAGATGGCTTGTGCAAGCTACTAGATTGATGAACGTTATATCTCGCGGAGATCACTGAACAGTTCAGTCATCTAGGGGTTAGTCACTCGCGGGTAGCTTGTGTAGGGTTAGTCACAACAGTTCGCTGTGTAGGTTGTTAGTCACGACGGATGATCGTGCAGGTGGAATCAAGTTTGGTTATAGTGGATTAAGTCCTCTTTTGAGAGGCAAATCACCTGAGGAGGCTGGACGGGAGGTATCCTTATTCAGAAGGTGAACCAGGATAAAAATAAATGTGTCTTTTACTTTCTGTACATTTAATTTAACTCAGAACATTCACGTAGAATGTCTTCAGAACTGTACTAAGACAAGTCAGAAGTTCTGATGATATAAAGAAGTTAAATTGAATATCTCATTGGTTATGCAACTTCATTCCAATCATGCTTCCGCAACATCTAAAGCATATTTAAAAGATAAGATACTAAAAGAAAGAAAAGAATTTTAAGAAAGGGAACTTTAATTTGATAAAGAACACAATTCAATCCCCCTTCCTTGTGTTTTTCTCCACCTTCAATGTATGTGTCGACACATGTACTAGTGTTTTGAACAAAAAATGATTTTTAAAGCTTGCAACATCTTTTTAATGCTATGTAATTCATGTTTGATGCACGATACCTTTTCCAGACATGTTCTAGGTGCATTCTAAGTTCCCTAATGTAAAGGTGCACATGATGACTCAAAGATATTGTTCAATATACAAAAATGCTAAAGTTTTCCTAGTTTTGAGATCATTCAAAACATCTAATGGGCATGTGGACTCACACCTCTTTCCACCAGGATAAAGTATAACGAAAACCTTTTGACCTACCTCTGCAAGGATAAGAAATCATTGGGCATCCATATCTAGCAACTAGGGGTGGAAATAGGCCAGGCCAATAACAGGGACCTACAGACTCAGGCCAGGCCACACATTGTTTTTAAATAAAAAGGCCTAGGCTTTTTTATAAGCCTATTTAGTTAAAAGGCTAGGCCTCAGGCCCTACAAAAAGTCTTTTAAGCCTATCAGGCCGGCCTATTTAAATAAATATGATTAATTTTTTATTATCATTATGTTATATTTTGTACTTTGAATTAAAATACATAAATAAAACTTGGTTATCTTGAAGGTCTTGTGAAAATAACATGAAAACACCTGATGAACATTGTTTTCTTAAGTTCTCTTAAACAAATAGTCTCCCAGAACTTATGCTAATAGATATGTTAAATAAGTCAATCCAAACAAATTTTTAGTCTCTTGGTCTTTTAGTTAGTTAGTCTATTTAAATATTGTTTTAATTTCTTATTTACATATGTCTAAAACAAATAGGCTTTTATGTAGGCTAACAGGCTAATCAGACATTCGAAAAGGTCAGACTCAAACCTAAAAATAAGCCTACGACAGGCTACAGGCCAGGCTTGGGCTTCGGTTTTTTTGACAGACTAGGCTTAGACTTGGCAAAGCCTTGCCCGGCTCAGCATATTTCCACCCCTACTAGCAACAAGGATATCCCTCCAATGACCAGGGTCCCCTGTGATCAATCTCCATCTCCACTTTTCTAAGAGAGTAAGATTAACTAACCTGAGGTCCCTCACTCCTAAGCCCCCTTTACCCTTTAGTTTACACACTTATTTCATCTTAGTCCAGGCAATCTTTCAAACACCTTTCATTCTTTCCCGTAGGAACTTTGTTTGTAAGTTGAGAATCTTCTTGCAAACCTTGATAGGCATCTTACAGAAAGACAAGAAGAATATATAGATAACATTAAGCAAAAAATTAAGACAAATCACTCTACCACCCAAACTGACATATTTATGCTTTCAATAGTTGAGTCTCTTTGACAAAAAATTAACTAAAGGAGTCCAAATGGATACAAACCGAGGATTAGCCTTCGCTAGCAACCCAAGATTCTTAAAATGAAGAGAGTAAATTTTACAGTGAGGAATTTCTCCGATAGAGGATAGTTAGGCAAGATCCACATTAACTCCTATAAGACTACTCTTGAAGAAGTTTACTCGAAGTTCTAAAGCTCCCTCAAAACCTCTAAGAATTTCCTTTATACTCCACAGAAACTCTAGAGTAGGATTAGTTATCAGGAGAGTATCATTAACATACTCAAGATGAGAGATCATCAACACAGATGTCCCCACCCTAAAACTAGAATAATACCAAGATATATGATCAGCAGAGTATCATCATCATACTCTATAGTTTACATGCTCTTTTCTATTTTATATTTATTAAGATATGTGAAAATATGGATGATATAGTTATTTAAGAAGCATATTTTATTGTGTGTTTATATAAGATTGTGATTGTGATACACATATTGCATGCATTATATGACATAATATTAAGAATAATAATAAAAACTACAAACTTTCACTTTTAGAATATCTTAGATTTTGAAGTCGATTATGTTTATCCAAAATTACCTAATGAAAAAACTAGATATTTAACCAAGATCATATCATTTAAGTTTTTATGCATTAAACATAAATTATCTTTAGCATATATGAAAAAATATTTAAAGAATATTTATTTTTCATGAGTAATATTAAAGTAGAAATCTAGGTTATTTAGCTTTAATCTTCTAACGAATTTAGTTACAATTATGCAGTTAGTTATTAGAGTTAGATGAGTTAGTTATTTTAATGGCTATATATCTTGTATGTATTATTGTGTAAGCTAAGCATTCAATTTATTCTGACTGATGTTTCAATATATATATTTTTTTAATTTTATAAGGTACAATTCGATGATTCTCCTTGCTAATATATAACAAGTCAATAGGCAGGCTATGTGCATTGTGTATACCTATGTGAACTTTATTGTCACTCATAATGCACGCTTCTTAAAATATCATTATGATTAATATCTTGATGATTTCTCTTGTTTTTATCAACATTTTTATGCAGCTCAATGTTTCACTCTCCTACATCTACAAGTTTTTGATATCTTGAGCGTGAGGAAGATGTAAATTTTGTTGTTCATTTTATATTATATAATCAATTATATTATTATTGTTATCTATACTAATTTAATAAATTTGATTAAATTGGTCGATGTTTAAATACTCATTCTGAATTTACTTTTTTGTAGATTAAGATTACCTGCATGAGAGTACCTATAATTTTCAACAAAAGCAACAATTGATGAATTAGTTATAAAAATTGAGTTTGTGTTAAGGCATTCCAAAAAAAAAAGGATTGTTAGATCAGAGTTGTGACTTTATATAAACTATTTTGTAAGCTTTATGTTTATTAGTGTGGGGTTTGGATTTTTTTAATATACGCCCCCACAACCAACAATATTAGGCTTAATTAAGAGAAAGATGAATATTTTTAGAGAGAGAAGCTCTTCGCTTTTTCTAAAACTAGGGCTTCACTTTGTGGGTGAGTGCCACTGCTTCTCCGATCTCGGAGCTTCTCTCCTCCAACATGGAGGCTCCTTCCTCCCCAGTGGAGGTTTCTCTCTTTTTGTGGGTTGTCCTTCTCTCACTTCCGTTCCATTGAACCATTCATCTATTTTGTTTTCTTGCCATAGTATACCTCCAACCTCCATTGTGTTCTTGCCTCTCTCCCTCAACAGCTACCAGGTACTCGCAGCTGCAATTTTGAGTCCATCTTCTCCAACAATGGGGCCACAGTTGTTGAACAGTAAACATGGTGTTCGGTTGCCACCAGAACCCTCACCACCGGAAGTTTCAGATTTGTTGGAACATGGTGTTCGGGTATCTGTTTATGTTGTTTTATTAATTGTTATTATGTTTAATGTTATTCTTGTTTTATGTTTGATTCAATGGTATGTGTTTAGGTGTTTATTTTTAGAGAGAGAAGCTCTTCGCTCTTTCTAAAACTAGGGCTTCACTTTGTGGTTGAGTGCCACTGCTTCTCCAATCTCGGAGCTTCTCTCCTCCAACATGGAGGCTCCTTCCTCCCCAGTGGAGGTTTCTCTCTTTTTGTGGGTTGTCCTTCTCTCACTTCCGTTCCATTGAACCATTCATCTATTTTTTTTCTTGCCATAGTCTACCTTCAACCTCCATTGTGTTCTTTCCTCTCTCCCTCAACAGCTACCAGGTACTCGCAGCTGCAATTTTGAGTCCATCTTCTCCAACAATGGGGCCACAGTTTTGGAACAGTAAACATGGTGTTCGGCTGCCACCAGAACCCTCACCACCGGAAGTTTCAGATCTGCTGGAACATGGTGTTTGGGTATCTGTTTATGCTGTTTTATTAATTGTTATTATGTTTAATGTTATTCTGGTTTTATGTTTGATTTAATGGTATGTGTTTAGGCGTTTGTTTTACCTACTTTATGTGTGTAGTCAAGGTGTTTGTTGAAATGCTTCAAAGAGGTTTGGATGTAGGTAATGTGTTTTTGAGGAAAAATCTTAGTGTGGTTTTTGCAAGTCTGACTCTTTTTCCAGTCAAAAAATGCTTCTCCCTGAGATGGTGAGTTTTATCAAGATAGATATCCTGTATAATTGAACTATGCGTGATAAAGCCAAAGATATGATCCGTGACTGGATAGATTTAAATAAAGGGGTTCCCAAACTCCTTTTTGTCTTGTGGAAGATTGTTTCAGGGTGGCTTGGATTAAGGAATTGGATTGAGGATGCTCCATTAGGTTTTATTTTCTCAAAGTATATTGTTGTCCAAATCTTAGTTGGCTTAACTATTAGTGTTGTTTGTAGAATGTGGATGGAAATACCCTTACATAATGTCTTTCATTATGTTTGTACTCCCTCTTTTTCATCTCATCAAAATGATGTTTTCTATCAAAAGTAATAATAATATTAGGCTTGATGTGTGGATATAAATAGAAGGTGGCCCTAATTGTCAATATATGAAAATTGATTTTTCCAATACATACACCCCTTATGCGTGATAGTATAGGACTTGGTGCGCATATGTAAATGATGGATAGCTTGAATCCATAGGCTTGTGATACAATGATAGATTTAGATTTTGGTCTATTAATTTCCTACAAAAATGGCTTGTAAGATTAAGGTTGTCACTATATATAAATTCTTTGTAGGTTCTATTTTTAATTAATGTGGAAGTTTCATTCTTATCAATAACTATAGTCAACAAGTTCCATTAACCACGTCTTTAATCAAATATATGATTTTACCTCCTTTTATTAATCCATCTAGAATTGTAAAACTCCATACAATATTGGATGATAAACCCGTTGAGTTGTGTTGAAATAATTAAATGAAATAAGTAAAAACAACAAAAGAATTATAACAACTCTATTACTAATTTTTATATAAAAACAACATTGCCTTTAAAATATGGTACCATATGATGAAGACGATCATAGTTCACACCATTCAAATCATACAGAAACATAACAACAAGAAATCAAATTATAAACTTTTTAAAATGAATATAAAATTTAATCAACATGTTTACTAAGTTATTTCAATAAATTATTTCAAGCAACTAACAAGAAAATATTATGGAAAATAATCACCACCATGATCATCATCATCATCATCTTGTTTATAAATTCCCTAATACATCTTCCATAAATGAATCGAATTTCCAACATCCACGCTAGCAATCATCATATCTTCACAAGGATTCCAAGAAAGGTCACTTACTTCACCTAAATGTTCATGATGAACAAAAAGCAATGCAGGACCATCATCAATATCCATATTATTTTGCTTATCATCAATCTTACTAACATCCCAAACAAACACTCTCCCAAGATGACATCCAGAAGCAAACATTGTCTCGTTATTTGGATTCCAATCAACCTGAAAAACACATCCATCCACTTGTTTAAAGGTTTGAACACATTGATGCATATCATTGCTTTTAGCTATCTTTCTTGTATCCCATAGTTTTATTGATTCATCATTAGAACCAGTAACAACACTCCATTCTTTGAAGGGATTAAAAGATAAACAATTCACTGTTTCTGAATGAGCATTATAATATTGAACTGGATTGTTCACTATTGGAGCTCTAACATCCCATAAGTGCAAGTTTTTCTTGCCTACAGATCCAAATAAATTTTCATTCTTTGGATTCCATGCTATGTCTTCTATATCACCTTCATTAACCTAACAAGAAACAAATATAGATAGGTTAGATTTTTTTTGTTATAAACATAAATGGGATTAGGATAATTACAAAACAAAACAAATCTAAACTTATATTAGGTTATAATAAAGTAAAACCAAAATATATAGCGGCTTATTTTTTTAGTACAAAATTACTACAACCTATGTGTATGAAATTAATAAAGACTAAATACACACATAATTTGTTCAATAAATTCTAAAATGTTACAAAAAAATTGTAATCAGGATTATAAAGTAATTAACTATGATAAAAAAAATGAAAAAAATATTAAAATTAGTATTATCAAAGAAAATAATTTTTAAAAAACTAAAAATCAACAATATATTTTATGTAAAGAAATCAAACAAAGATTTGATGTACCTTGAAAACTCGCAAGGGATCAAGGGTAAGATTGTTGGAAGTGGCATTAACATCCCAAATACAAATATTACCATCATAATCACCACTAAGCAAATGACCACTATTGAATTTGCTCCAAGACAAGCCATAACCATTAGTTTTATGACCATGTAACCTTAATTCAGGGCGAGCACGATCATCAGAAGCCTTAGAAGGTTGTTTGTCAATATCAAATATATAAACCTCAGGACCATTTGTTTTACTTGCAATAATTGAATCTTTTTTAGGCATGTAACGAACAATGTTAACATCGCCATCATGATTGATCTCCTTGATAATCTTAAAAATAATGCCATCATTCACATCATTGTAGTTTGGACAGTCATTGTTGCTTGAGTAGTCAGAATCCGAATACTTATGAGGAATTTGGACCTCAGCTATCATTAGGTAATTACGGTCGTATTCGTCATCATGGTTTCCGAAAATGACCTTTTGTACTGAGTAGTTCTCATCTTCTGATTCGTTGCAAGTCGGAAACCATTGGAATGTGTAGGAGAGCCCCTCAAATTTTTGTGTTATGACGAAATCAATATCACCACCATGAGTTACACAATTACTTGCTCTCGCCGCCACATAGTTTCTAGTAGTAAAATTCACCTTACCATTATTCCTGTCCATAATTTCTCAACTTACAAACCTTATTCCAACTATCTCACTAAAGTGCTCACTATTCAAACAGCCTTTTACTAATATATAGTAAATATATATATATATATATATATATATATATATATATATATATATATATATATATATAAAATATATATATATATATATATATATATATATAAATATATATATAAGTAAATATATATTATATGTATAGAAAATATATATTCACATATCTAATATATAGTAAATATATATTTATATATGTAATATATGGTAAATATATATTTATATATGTAATATATAGTAAATACATAGTTATATATGTAATATATGGTATATATATATATATATATATATATATATATATATATATATATATATATATATATATATATACATATATTTATATATGTCATATATAGTAAACATATATTATATATATAATATATAGTAAATATATATTATTTATATATAGAAAATATATATTTACATATGTAATATATAGTAAATATATATTATTTATATATAAAAAATATATATTTACGTTTATATATAGAAAACATATATTTACATATGTAATATATAGAAAATATATATTTACGTATGTAATATATAGTAAATATATATAGGGGATGTATCAAGTAGGAGGATATTTTTACTAGAACTTATTCCTAGCCATTAAATTTGATATTGGTCTTGATGAAATCATATGCAGGCATAGACAATAAATGTTCATCAAAACTAAATATCCAATATAATGGTTACATTTGAGAAAAGGTCTTTACATCAGGTAAAAAAATATATGATGTAAAAAATATTTGACAAATGATTTTACAACAGGCATTTATTTCCAATGATATGAAAAATATTTGATTTAGGTAAATAAAAGGATTTTTGTTATAAAAGGTCATTACATCGGGTCAATTTCTCAACCGATGTAAAAAGACAAATTATTAAAAATTAAAACACAGAGGGAATTTGGTAAAATAAAAGAATTTTTTATAAAAGGTAATTACATCAAGCCATTTTCCAAAACCGATGTAAAAGATATATGACGTGGCCGTTACATCGGTCCTCTGGCCCAACCGATGTAAAATCATTTTCCCACAAAAACCCTAATATCCTTACCATACAAATCATTTGTTTCCATCATACTCACTGCATACCGCCGCTCACTGTTTACCAGTGATTTCTGATAAACAACCGCTAGTCCTCCAAAGGTATATACTTTGGTAACTTACAAGATCGACTAGATTGATCCTAGGACATGTGTCTCGAGAGTTCGTATCTTTGTGATTTGATTAATGATTGATGATGTTTCTAGATTATGAATATTATCAAAATCTTTTGACTAACTTCAACTTTCAAGAATCTATTAACAATAACTCTAAGTGCAACTTAAAGATTAAAGAAATAAATGACGAAATCGTAAGTAAATTGCATGTAAAAGACTTTAACTTAAATTGCAGTAAGTAAATGACTCAAATGAATAAACTTGTAAATGTAAAGAAAGTAAAATAATGACTTTCGACGTAAATTTAACTTATATTGAATAAGTGAAATAAAGAGTAAATGTGGTGTTCTTCATACATACATTATTTCAGCAAATTCTCTTTTCTCTAACGCTGGTACTTCGAGTAATTTTTGAATTTATGTATATTTATTCGAACACACTTAATCTAAACATTAAGACTTCTATTTATTCTAGTTCGATCCTAACGGTCTCTATGTAGATTGCTGCCACGTCCAATATTTCAAACGTCACTTCGCTTTAGATGCATCCACGTGTTCGCCAAGCAAAACTTTTTCGTTTGAATTTCAAACTTTCCCGCTTAACGTTTCGAATCTGCTGACGCCGCTGTCGAAGGATACTTGGAAAAAACTATAAAATCTCTTCAATCACATCCTTCAATAAAACAAATCTTTCCCATCAAGGACAAGACTTAAAATAGCTTCATAAAAGCCGTTTCTTCTTCATAAAATCCATTTCTTCTTCATAAATTATTATGTTCCTTTGGTCGAAATCTCTAGCCAACAAATTGCCCCCTATAAATGTCTATTTCGAATTCCTGCAGAAGTAGGCAATTTTTTGATCACCAGATTTCGACTAAAACCTTTTATAAACTCAAAGGTCTAATAACTGTCAATCAATCATGACTTGACTTCCCAAAAATGTCTCATCGAGACGTGCGTTCAGTTATTGTCATCATAACTACCTATTCTCTAGAAAGTGAATAGTAATTTTTCAACTTCCTTACCAAACCGCTAGCACGTGACCCACTTCTCCTGCCAAGTGTACCCTACTATCTCATAGAGTAGCCCTATAAAAGCTAGCCGCTACCTTTCTTTCTTTCTTTTACGCAAAAGTTTATCTTCAACCTTGGTTCAAAATCCCAGTTTTCTGAAACTTCTCTTCTTCAAGAAAAACCCTTTTCATAACTCCAAGATATACCATGTCTTCTGATAATCAGCAACAGAAATCTAAGAAAGCTAATAAGACAGGATCTTCAAAGAGTTCCGCTTCTCACGATACTCCAACGAGCAAGATCGTTACGGTTGGGAATCGAGAATACATTACAGCTCCAAAGCTTACCAAGGAACAAAGAGCTATTTTCACTTCCCAGGTAATGATCCCATCCTTTATTTCTGGAAATAAATTAGGGTTTTTAGGACCATTAATTTCTCAAAATCATTTAGAAAAATGCGCAGAATTTTTCCCATGTCATTTTAATACGAAACCCATAGCAAACAAAACCATTCCCTCAAAAGATGAAGATTCAAACCAGAATTCGGATGAACCTATTAAAGAAAAGACCTCTGAGGGTACCTCTTCACCTTCTATCAAAGAGATAGAAGCATTCCAGTTAGAAAAACAAAAAACCCCGTTCTGGAAGGAGTTAGGCATCTTCGACTTAATTCAAATGTAGGGTTCAAATATTGTCAACCCTTATTGTTGTCTAGCCTGTACTTCTGGGATGGTACATACAACACTTTTCACCTTCCATGTGGAATGATAACACCCACGCTTTTCGACATAGCTGCCCTATCTGGACTTCCTCCAACAGGAGAGACCTTCGACCCTTTTCTGGATAGTGAAGACTTAATTAGCTTCAACGTCAAAAATGCTTCATTCAGTTCTTATATCAATTTATACCACACTTCAGGAGAAGATGTTTCTGACGTAGAACACATAGCATTCCTAGGTTTATGGTTATCTAAATTTTTCTTTTGTTGTAAATCCTTGCAAGTTGCAAAGAGATTCCTAACCCTTACCAATCAATTACATAATGGTCGAAAGATATGTTTAAGTGAACTCCTATTAGCCAGTTTCTATGAAAGTCTAGGGTCTGCAAGTGCAAAATTAAAGGACTATACACCTGGCACCAACCTACTTCTATCTGGACCTTACTGGCTTCTTCAATTGTGGCTAAATGCAACCTTCGAACCTTCTTTGCCAACACATGGACATATTGATGAAAGTAACCCAAAAATAAAAGACAGAAATATTGAAGGCATTAGGCTCCTTCAACTGACTCCAACTGATGAAGGCGATAACTTTCAAGCCTCTCTTACTAAACATACCTTGATGTTTTCCAAACGCCACAATTTTACTCCCTTAATGGCTCCATTCGCCAAACGAACTCATGGCCCCCCTTGGTTTACTGCTTCACTTGAAGACGCTATTAAGGATGCCAATGCGGAGATCGAAGATATATGGCATGCGTTTTTGCTCCCAAGACTACTGGTTTCAAGAATCTTACCAGTGAAGAGCCATGTTTGCTTATTAGCTTACCAACCAAACTTTGTCTCTCGATAATTTGGGCTGTGTCAACTCATTCCTATGTCTCTCTTCAAACGAAAGCGTGAATTAAGTGTTGCAGGGACTGATTGGACTGCCCGAGACATTGCAACACACCAAAGCTATCATGCAAACTTTGATGAATTTCAATTGATAGCATATCAACCATCATTTTATGTCACAAAAGGATTCGATCAATGGTGGACAGAATTCTATTATGACAATATGTATACCACTGACGAAATCAAAGCCAATTTAACAAAAGCTTTTTCATCTTTGCAGGATCAATCTCACAAGGGTAAGCTTACACATTCTGAAGAGATCCAAGCATTCCAAAAGTACTTTGAAACTGTCTATGATCCCACACAAATTGTTCGAATAGTTTGTGATGCAACTCTCGTTTTAAAAGAGAAATTTACAAAACAAATAGCTAAGAGAAAAACTCTTAGGGGTGTAAAACCTGAACTCAGATATGACCTAGCTTTTGAGTTCGAACCACCCAAATTTCCAAATTTTCCCAGTGCAGATTTTGCTTTATCATTTTTTTCCTCCTTACCCAGATTGGTTCGTGAGTGGGAATGTCTTTAATGATTTGTAAAATGACTATAAAAAACTTGCAAAGAGAGTAGTTGTAACCAAACATACCTTAGACAGTTTCAAAGGCTTTCTCCACTTCGAATTAAATGTAGTGAGAATAACCTCTCTAATAGGTCAAGGTGTGGAATGTTTGGATTTCTTGGTTTTACAACCTTTCATCTTTTATTAATCCTTAACATATTATGTTTCGACTAACCCACATTCTTTCCAGCTGTTGAAAGAAAAGTAGTGAAGAAAGATAAACTCTTGGCGAAAACTGCCTCAACCACTACTTATAAACCTATTTCCTCTTCAAGTTAAGGAATTCCGACTGAAGAAGCTGCTCCAACAACAACAAGGGGCTTGAAGGTAGTCGATTACATGATCTCTTTGTATTTCTCCTATTTCTCTCTAACAACTTACCTTCCTTCTTTTTCTGGGTGATGGTAAGCCTCCATTAACACCAGGTAAAACAAAGGTCCCCTCTAGCAACGTCATCGTTATCGAAGATGGGGACGAGGCTTCCCCCAGACCTTTAGAGAAAAATAAGAAGAATAAGGAAACTATTGCCTCTTATCATAACACCAACATCCTAGGCATCCAACTCAAGATCATTCCCCCTTTTCCCCTAGAACTTCAACCTCAAGCTTCTGGTGACGCAGCTCTAGAGCATATTGGGAGTAATGCTTCTGACCCTGAGACTCTACGGGTAAGGCTTTGTTACTACTTTCCCTCTTAAAGAAAATATCTTCTCTATTTTAACATTCTTAATTTCAGGGACAAACTGCTACTCCCCAGGTTTCGACTGACAACCAAAGTGGGCCTTTAGCTGACAGAAATCCATCTCCGCCTCCAGCCAACTGAGACTCAAAATGATCAAGAGATTTCCTCTCCTGGTGAAGATGGTAGAAACAACTTGAAGTCAACTGACGAAGTCCATCTAGAGGGAAAAGAAGATTCTGAACACACACCCAGCAATCCTCCTACACGATCCAAGTCCCATACATATTATGATGACGATGATAACCAATTTATCGACAATGTTGAGCAACACTTCAATCAAGATGAAGTAATGAGTGAGGAAGGATCAGGGCCTAAAAATGACAAAACCTCCACTGGCGGAGCTGTTGCTGAAACTACCACACAATCAACAACTGTTCATTCGTTCATACCCTAGAGTTCGCCTATGCCACTCACTGAAGAAGAAAAGAATGCTCTAAAGCATAATGATCCTCTCAAATACGTCAAGTTAATGATGGCTCAAAGGGAATCTTCTTCTGAAAAGAGTATCTTTGGAGATTCGACCCATTCTGGTGCCAGCGCAAATGAAGCGTCCTATGACGAACTCTTACAGCAAGTGAAGAAAGTTGTCTTCAAAATTGATCTTTTCGAGAAATTGAAGACAGATGTGGGTGCAAGATCCGGCATTAAAAAGCTAATACGTGAAATCAATATTATTGCATGCCCCACTGAAGTAGGCGAGACTCTTATTGATATCCAGAACCTGATTGATCAAGTCCAAGCAGAATATAATAGGGAAATGGACACCAACAACCAACTCACATCAACTGAACAAGCCCAATCCGTTGAATTCAACAATGCGCTTCAAACTTGTGAAGCTTCTTAGAAGTTATTTGCTTCCCAAAAGTCAGCTCAAACTGAATTCGACACCTATACTGCCTCCATCAAACTCTGGGAAACCCATATCGAAGAATTAAAGATGAAAATTTCTGAGGCAAAGGGGAAACAGGCTGCCATCGAGGGTTTGGAAAGTACTGAAGCAACCAAACTGGCGAAGTAGAGTGTCGAACATGTTGAAAAAACTACTGCTATGGACGCAGAAATTACACGCCTCAAAGGTATTCAAGATGTTGTTCGATATAAGATAGGCTTGGCGAGGATGAAGTACACCCGAATGAAGGATGTTGTTCCCTTTTAAATTTCTTGAAACTTTTTTGTCTTTTTATTTTTCATAGCCTATTTGTAATTTAATTAAGACAAAATCATCTTGATGAATCTCGAACTTTTCAGTATATTCATCATTTTAGCTATAATGATTATCTCTACATTATGCATACACGCAACATGGACATCTCTTACGGTCATTAAATTTCGACTAGACATTTTAATGACCTATGAGCTCATAATTGTCAGTTAATTATGATTCACCTTTTCCAAAACGTCTCTTGAAGACGTGCGCATGCTGGTTATGGAATAATTACGCTTCAACTTCCAAGATAAATAAACGGCGAACTTCACATCTTCCTCATAGAAGACCAACACATGTCCCACTTATGTTGCGAAGCATAACCAAATCCCAACGTGGGTTAACATTATATAAACCCTCAACTTCTCATCTTTTAGTATCCTTTCATCTCCCTCTCATATTATATTTTTTAACATGTCTTCTTCTCACAGAGAAATCATTCCTTCTGTTCTTAAGGAGTTTAAAACCTCTGTTGAGGGTTTCAGAGAATATGGAGTTGATCTTCCCGAAATGTTTGCTACGCAAAACTTAGAACACTATCTCACCATCTTAGATGGCTCTATGTATCCTGTCATGGTTGTAGAGTTTTGGATGCATGGATGCATCCAACTAGATCGGGAAGGAAATGCCATTATCTGCTCTAAGATCTTTGGCTTTCCCGTAACACTCTCTTCAAAACTCATCTCCAAAGTGATAAAGTGTGAGAATATTGTTGTTCTTGCTGAGGAATACTGCAACCTCTTCATTTCTGATGTCCTAAAAAGGGTATTTACTAATCCCAACACTTCCTTCATTGCTTTCTTGGGAAGGATATAACATCAATTTCTAGTGGGGAACTTTCTCCCACGAAAAGAAAATCAAGGAAGAATAATGGTGGAAGATCTCCAATTTCTATACTTCCTCTTTCTCTAGAAAAAGATCAACATACCTCTCACTATCTTCAAACATCTCAAAACGGAGATCCTAACTTCACGCAAGGGCAAGACTTTCTGCATTCCCTATGGAAGACTCTTGTCTTATAATTTCACTAAACTAGGTATAGTTAGGAAACTGCATGAAGCAGGGCGTGTTGAAGCCTTTGAGGTTGAAAGTTGCCGCAAGCTAAACCTAGGTGAGTTGTATCTTCAAAATAGTTGAAGACAACTTGTAGGATTTTCTTATAACACTTTGTAATGTTTTCATTATGATGTATTTTTGGTTTGATTGTATCACTATTTTCAATCAATGAACATCTTTCTTTTCATCTATAATGTTAACTTGAAAATCTCTATACTTCCTTATTTTGTATTCAGCTTTTGTTCTATACATTGTAATTCTATTTTAAGACAAAGCCATTTTGTAAAAGCACTTGCCATCTTAGCCATAGTATTAGTCTTTAATTACTACGTTGTTGCAATTCTAACTTCATGCATAAATGGTTTATATTTTTTCAAATATTTCCCGTTTACCTTCAGGATCCTTCGATCATCTGCTAATTCTTCTACCTCATATGCATTGTTTGAAAATGCTTTTAAGATTCAAAAAAGTCCTTCCCAATGTGGAGATTATTTTCCTAGATTTCTATTCTTTTTATCCATAGGTAATATAACCTTCCAAACTAAATCATTTATGATGAAAGTTTTACCTTTAACCCTTTTGTTGTATGTCGTTGCTACCCTTTCCTTCTGTCTTCTTGATGCTTCTAATGCGTGTAATCTTTCTTCGTCTAACTCTGTTAATTCATTCATCATCATTTCCCAATATAAATCATAAGGAATTTATTCTTGTCTTTGGATCCGTACTGATTGTAAGTAGATTTCGACAGGTAAGACTGCATCATGTCCAAATGTTAACTGGAAAGGTGTAGCATTCGTTGCTTCCTTAGGGGAGCTTCGACAACCCCATAGTGCCTGATCTAGCGTTTTGTGCCAGTTTTTTGTTTTGTTCCTACGTGCTTTTTTATCAAACCAATTATCACCTTGTTTGCTGCTTCGACCTGCCCATTGGCTTGAGCATAATAGGGTGTGGACGATAATAACTTGAATCCCATTTGTTTTGCAAATTCTTGCATCTTTCGACCAGTGAATACTGACCCTTGATCTATTTTTATACTTTCTGGGATTCCAAATCTATATAGTAATTGCCTTTGAATAAATTCGATGACAGTTTCCTGGTCTACGTTTACCAAAGGTACTGCTTCGACCCACTTGGTGAAATAGTCAATTTCTACGAGAATGTACCTTTGACCTTTAGATGAAGTAGGTCGAATTTCTCCAATCAAATCTAAAGCCCAACCTCTGAACGACCAAGGTTTGATGATTGCATTGAGTTCGCTTGCAGAAGCATGTTAAATTCCTGCATGTACTTGACATTCTTGGCAGCCTTTAGCGAATTCTATATAGTCTTTTAGCATGGTGGGCCAATACATCCCATATCTTAAAAGTAACCATTTAATTTTATGGCCTGCTTGGTGTGCCCCACATGCCCCACTATGCATGCTAGCTAAGGCTAAGTATGCTTCATTTTCTCCTAAACATTTCAATAGGATTCCTTCAGGAGTTTTCTTGAATAGATCGTTCCCTACCAAAACGTAAGACAAAGCTCTGTATTTGGTTTTTTTATCTGTATTTAATGAGGGGTCTTTAAGATACTCAATAATTGGACTCCTCCAATCTGTATCTGCTAAAGTATTAATGGCTAATACCTCGGATTCCTCTTCATTAGCATATCCTAAGTGGTTGCCTTCTAGGTCTATCGGAGACAACTTGGTGGCTATTGCTTTCCCTCTCACTTCGACAAGTTCTTCTAGATTCTCCTTTTAAATTCTATATCCTGAAGCTATTTGTGCTAAATCATTAGCCTCTTGATTTTTCATTCTTGGAACATGTTTTATGTTCACATATTCGAATTTTTTGAGCAATCTGTTTGCAATGACGAAATACATAATCAGATTTTCTTTTATGCATTTGTATTCCCTAGTCAATTGCTTAACTACTAACTCTGAATCTCCTTTAATTTCGACCTTAGTTGCTCCCAATTCCAACAAAGCTTCAAGTCCTGCAGTAAGAGCTTCGTATTCTGCTTAATTGTTCGAGCAAGGGGGACCTTCAATTCTATACTTGAGTTTTGTTGGAATTCCATCAGGAGAAATTAGTAAAATTCCAACTCCACTACCTTTTCTATGAGTAGAACCGTCGAAGAACAATCTCCAAGGTTTCGTTTCCACATAAAGTTGGGGATATTCGACCACTGCATGGTCCATTATAAAGTCTGAGACAATTTGCCCTTTAATAGCCTTCAAAGGCATAAAGGCCAAAGAATACTCAGTTAAGGCAAGCGCCCATTTACCAAGTCGACTAAGCATTATTGGCTTTGATAACATATATTTAATGACATCGAAATGCGAAGATACATATAAATCAACAGGTTTTATATAATACTTGAGTTTAGTACAAGAGAAATGCAGGCAAAGACACAACTTTTCTATGGGAGTGTATCTGGTCTCTGCATCATTTAAAACCCTACTAAGATAATATATGGCTCTTTCGATGCCATCTCCATTTTCCTGTGCTAACATGCTACCTATAGTAGTGTCAGAATCTGATATATATAATCTCATTGGCTTCTTTGCACATGGAGGGGACAAGATAGGCGGATTCTTCACATATTGCTTGATCTTGTTGAATGTCTATTGATGTTCATCATTCCAATCGAATTTCCCTTGTTTCAGGCGTAGAAGGGGGGAGAAGGCTTGCGTACGACCACTTAAATTTGAAATGAATCTCCTCAGGAAATTTATCTTCCCTAGCAAAGATTGCAATTCCTTCTTAGTTGATGGTGCCTTGGTCTCCATGGTGGCCTTCGTTTTATTCTGATTGATCTCTATCCCCTTTTTATGGACCACAAAGCCCAAAACATCTCCTGCCTGCACAAAGAATGCACACTTGATAGGGTTCATCTTCAAGCATGTTTCCTCATTCTTTCGAATGATTTACTGAGATAGGTTAGATGATCCTCGTCTGATATAGACTTTATTACTATATCATCTATATAAACATGCACAAAGGTTTCTATGAAGTCATGAAAGACAGAATTCATTGCACGCTGGTATGTTGCCCCAGCATTTTTTAAACCAAAAGGCATAACAATCCACTCGTAAGTGCCTATTTCCCCTGGACATCGAAAGGCAATTTTGGAAACATCATCTTCTGCAATGAAAATCTGGTTATAGCCAGAAAATCCGTCGAGCATGCTAAGATACTCATAGCCTGCGGCTGAATCAACCAACATTTCTGCCACCGGCATGGGGTATTCATCCTTAGGAGTTGTTGCATTCAGATCACGAAAATCTATACATACTCTTAAGGAGCCATTTTTCTTAATTACTGGAACTATATTAGCAATCCATTCGACATACCTTGTAGTCTGGATGAAATTGCAACGAAGGAGCCTTTCAACCTCCTTTTTAATTTTTAAAAGGAATTCTAGAGAAAATCTCCTGGGAGTCTGCTTGATGGGCTTCTTTCCATCCTTGATAGGCAACTTTAGTTCGACCAGATCCCTCTTCAAACCAGACATTTCATCATAATACCAAGCAAAACAATCTTTGTTTTTCTTTAGCAATTCAACTATCTTGTTCTTCAGCTTGTGGTCCAGTTTGGTGCTGATGTATGTAATCCTCTTTGTGGTTCCATCTCCAAGATCAACCTCTTCGAGTGGGTCTTGCGCTAACATATTTGCACTTGATGATATTGGATCTTTCTCGAATCCCAAAGGCTCTTCGTCATAGTCTAGCCTTGGATTCGACGTCTCTTCTAATACATGTTCTCCAGGGGTTTTTGGTATGAAGCTTGTCTGAAATTCTAGTATGACAGACTCAGGATGTCACTCACCAAGTCAAGACATCTGATCTGTTATCAACTTAGCAAAGGCAAAACAGAAAGATCCCCAATTTTTGATTACCCCTAAGAAGAAGGAGTCTATTGAGTACTGGGATCATGTTAGTTCAGTCAACATAACCAGATTGTAAACTTTATTGGTTCTGCATTTGGACAAGCTATCAAACCTGAACCTGATGTTATATACGATGTTACAACATCCAAGACTGAATAAACAATACAATGCAGAAGATAAATAACACAGTGAATTATTAACCCAGTTCGGTTTAACTACCTTCTCTGGGGGATACCAAGCCAGGAAGAAGATTTAACTATCAGTAGTACTATTTTATGTAAAAAAACCTCTGGTTTACAGATAAACAACCTCTGGTTTACCTAGTCACTACCCAATGCAACTTTTATCTTAGAACTCCATCTAAGACAAGAGAACCTTTGCTCACTCCTTAGTGATACCTAACTGTTATAACCATGCAACAGCTATTTAAACAATTAATAATAAACACTAACTTGATCTTGCTTCACAGCTTCAATCAAGAACATAATAATCAACTCTTACCTACAGGTTTCGAGTGAGAACAATAACTTCTCTTAGCTACAGGTTTCGAGAAGGACATGGCAGCCATCCCACAACCTGGGTGGTCTACCTATAGAAATCCTAATGACTACATCTTTTCTAAACACGGTTTTCTATATCAAACTAGGTTACAAAGGTTTCTATTTATAACATATTCCCAATTGGACTTGGTCTTACAAATCGCAACTCTACTGGCTGTTACAAATCTGCAGATATCTTCTGCTAAAAGAAAGGTCTTCAATCACAAGTTTCCTAATTTATCTCCTAAATTAGAAACTGTTGAATCTTCAATATTCTGATTTGATTCTTCAATATTTTGACTTGATTCTATTGACCTTTAAATCTGAGCCACATAGGATTACATAATATTCCATAGAATATTCTGTATCTGTTATGTATCAGACTGAATCTTCATTCTAGTTCTGCAGGCGCGATGTCATGAGTTGATGTCATTACATTCCATATAACATCTTGATTGTACTTGTTTTACTCTTTTATGTTTGCAAGACTTATACATTGTATTACATTTTGCTGCTATTATATTTTAGCCAAACATAAAAACTCATGACAAAAGCAAATAACTTCCCAAACCCGTGTTTTTCTTTGTCTTGCCAACCTTTGGCAAGGGAACCCTTCACAGTACCAGACCCAGACACGACTTACTTGGACACACACAAAGGACATGTTGATTGAATTTGATTTCTGTAATCTGTGGAGACACCATTTTATAGCCTTTTTGAGATCATAGGAAATAACAATTTTCTTGGTCTTGTTCAATGGTCAAACGGTTTATTAGGAAATAGTTCCAAAAGCAAGTACTCTTTCCAAAGCAGTTTTTGATTGTTTTTCTGATAGGAGTTATCCTTAAAACCAGCGCATGCATAATCATTGATTGAACTTTACACCGTCCACTGATGTGTAGAGACAAACTCAAGACAGATTTCCTTGTTTGACATAGAAGATTCAATGTCTTTAAACATGTCATGACATCCTGTCAGACATTGTCACTTTTTCTCCCCTTAAGCACATAGCTCAAGATTCTTCAAAAGATTTTGACAAAGCATCCTATGGACCAAGTAACAGACCTCCCACTCACTCTTCTGACTCACTAGTCATAGACATATACCTCTGTTGTTCTGAACACCTTGAGACTATTTAATTCAACCGTGAAGAATCTTCCAACACTTGTTGACATACAGCCACCCCATCAGTCCAGAGAAAGAATTGTGGATTCTAGTTGTTCATGGTTAGGTTCAACCATTCACAGATATCTGACAATAATGTTACACCCTGTTATACCAAACTTTTTAATAAGCGCATTGTTATACCCCAAAATTTGCCCGCATCTTTTTCAAAAAAGAAGGCAACAGATTTCTGTCTAAAAATTGAGAGTTTCATATAATCTTGGATTTTATTTCATAAATATCCTAATTTTATGAATACTCGGTTTTTAGAATTTTTATTATACGGTATTTTGAATCGCTGTTGAATTTATTCTTACACAAACGCCAATTACTGTTTATCACTTCACACACACTGTTTATTTGAGATTTATTTGCAGATAAATAGTACTGACGCAATTGGTACAAAATTAAATTTTGCAGGCGCAGAGTCCGGGGATTCAGACTGTACTGGTAACGAGTAAATTATTATTAGTTTTTTGTTTCCCACTAATTTTTGTACTATATTCTATTATTTTCAAAATCTTTTCCTTTCTTTTCAAATCTCTTTCTTTCAAAATCAAATCCTAACTTTATTCTATACATCTCTCTTTTTCAAATCCTACCATACACTCTTTCAAATCCTACTACCACTCAAATTTTCCTTTTTTGTACGGAATCACTTCATTCCCCAACGTCTCTATCCTTCTTTTCATTCTATAAATACCTCTCATTTTTTCCATAAATTCTCACATCAAATTTCAACTCATCTCTCAAATTTCTACCTCATATTTATTTTCTCTTCTTCCCCGGCAAAAATGGCAAAGTGGATGGATACGTGTTTTCTTATGGTCATCACCGTCTTGGTGGTGATCATGTCCTTTTTTTGTCTGCATAGTCCTGAAAAATGCGGACCTGGGTTGCTTACACTCCCGATCATCTATATGTTGTTATTTATAGCATGGGTTTTTAATCGTCATTTTTAAAGTTTGTCGTATCTTTTGCTTTCAAATAATGTACCGTTTATTTGTCGTACTGTTCATTATATTATGTAATATTTGTACTGTCAGTATTAAATGTCGTACTATCTGTCGTACTTTAGTTTAATTATCCAGATAATATTTTGTGTGTTTTTTTCCAGTTAAATATTTATTTTTCTGTGCATTAAATATTTTTCAAGGTTATTATCGGTAATTTTGTTCGCGTACGGTATATTTTATTTATTTATTATGTCTGTGTTTTTCTAACAACTCATGCAAATAAATTTTCACCATTAATACAACAAAAAAACAAAAAAGAGAAATTAACTTTAACTGTTGAATTTTCACTTTAACTGCAACGTTAATGCCTGAACAGTCAGTTGACAGTCAAACCCGCTGACAGTGCAATTCTCTGTGTTTTGTACCATCAATCAAATCAACCTTTTTGCATTTCAAAATTCCAAGATTTTTTTCTAGAAGTCTTCTGATAATCACATGATCAGCAAAGACTCAGCACTGCACAAAAATCAGGTACGCTTAACTGTCTCCTACACAAACAGTCCCTAACTAGGGTTTTTGTTTTTTCAGGAGAACAAGTTTTTTGAGACCTCAAATGGATTTCATGGACCTCCATATATCTCAAAGTACCACCATACAAATTTTCAAACTTCAATTCGCTCAGACGCACAGTCAGCAGCTCAAACAGTCAACAGACAACCAGTTTGACCAAAAAAGTCAACAGACAGTCAAAAATGAAATTTTTTGTCAAAATCCATATTTTGTCAAAAGATTCATCATTTGATCATTGTTTGATCATAATTCATCAAGAAAAGATCAAAAATCAGCAAACCCTAAGTTTCAAAATTAGGGTTTTCTCCTAAAAAGTCAACTGAACTTTGACTGACCATAACTCTCTCCTTGTTCATTCAAAAAATTCCAACCAAAGCTTGTTTTGAAGGAAATTCAATTATCTTTCAAATGCAATTGATCCCATGGTCATTGGATTCACCATTTGAAAAATATGAGCTCAGACATTACAGGTCATTTTCAAAGTCAACAAAAAGTGGTTTTTTGTCAAAGGCCATAACATCAAGATAACTTCTCCAAATGAAAAAAAGTTTCCAAAGTAGCTTGTAGAGGACATCTTGAGGTTTCTAAAAAAGTACAAGAACTCCTTCATATGATAAAAATTGAGGGATTTATGCCTTGTTGAAGTTGGCTATATTTTGGGAAAATGCATGAAACCAACATTGATCAAAAATGTTTTTTTTCCAAAAGGGGCCAAGTTTCCATGATCCAAACATGATTCTAACAATGCTAAGGGCCTCCCACGACCAACCTAAGGCCCATAGCATTTTTATTTCTTTTTTGGTTTAATTTTATTACATTTAAAGTTAAATTGAAAAAGAAATGGTGAAGGATAATGATACATAGCTTTGATCTTAAGCTAAAGTCATCAAGAATTGATTCCACTCTGCAGCATGAAGGTACATAGCAGGCCTAGAGCAAGAGGTTGAAGGGAATTCAAAGCCATGGCCAAAGAATTCAAACTTTTTTATATTAAAGAATTCAAAAGTTCAAAGATCCTCAATGCTTGGTAGCTTAGTTTTGAAGCTTATTCATTGCTTATAAATGAACTAGGACACTTTAGTAACATAGACACACAATTGCAGAATCAAATCCATGCTTGTAACACACTTGTATCACACTTGAAATTTTGCAAGAAATTTAAAATTCGAATTTTAAGTTTCAGTTAGTTTCAATCCAAACTAAGTATTCAAACATCATCTCTGAACTTCATTGAACCTATCCAAATAAGTTTTAAGCATCAAAACCTCACAAATCGAGCCACACAAGCCACGGTTTGTTCAAACATAAATCACCTCATATCTGATTATTCATGAGTGCTTAACAAGATGTAGACATATATTTGAGTTTAGTTTGATGTACTGATCGTTTCTGGAAGTTTAATTGAGGTTTGGATGCTTGTACACGAAATTGCCATTCTAGGGTTCTTGAGCTCCATTTTAGGGTTATTCGATTTAGGCAAAATTAGAAGAAACAAGATGCATTTTTAAACTCAGTGAATCAAGGCTAACAGAATGAACAGGTCGCGAAATATTTTTGTGTAGGTTTACCCCTATTCGCTATTTTGCAGGAATGAAGCTCATCTATTACAGCGCTTTTGGAAGAAAACGCTGTTAAAAGTGGAGTCTGGAGGTAGAAGATGAAGACGTGGCTTGCTCTGGTTGGTTGTTTGCGCGCGCGTGCATTTTGAAGCTCGGACCAATCACATGCGTTGCGTTCCACTATCATATCATGAGCCTTATGATCTCAGCCATCAGATTTCATTAACTCAAGATCCAATGCTCTAGCCTTGCCAGTCCATACCATAGACTCTCTCAATAACCACACCAGATTATTAATTATATATCTTCCATTTTATTTTATTTACTTTGCAAAATTAATTTAAAATAGTTTAAAAAATCAAAAAAATATAATAAATATAGTTTTAGGTTTATAAAATAATCTATTAATTTTTGACACAAAAATATTTTATTTTTCTTAATAATTAAAGTATTTTGTTTAATTAATTAGTATATATTTATATATTTGCTTTTTAATTATTTTAACCTATCAAAAAATCAAGAAAAATATTTTCTTTTTATTTAAATTAAGTTTATATATTATAGACTAATTTTGTACATATTTAGAATATTTTTCTCTTTAAGTTTTAATTATGTGTGTAATTATTTGTATAATTATATGTTAATTTAACTTAATAAATTTTCAAAACAACTTCAAAAAATCCAAAAAAACTAGTTTTATTTTAAAATTAATTAATAAGCAATATGAACATATTTTAGACTTAATTTTTAGGTTTAAATTTTATTTCTACCTTTTTCTCATTTTAATTAAATTAATTATGCATTAATTTTAATTAAAATCAACCATACAAAAAATCCAAAAATAATTCCTTTTATCTTATTGCAATTTAAATTCCTAGATAAAGTGTATAGGTTGTCAAAATTATGTAAATAGCGTAGTTTACATTTCCCGCACAATCGATGTAATAGCGTAGATTTACTTTCCGCATTTTACATTCCCGCACTTTAAATTTCTGTACATATAAAACTGCGTGCATGTCAAAGATAATAACTCAAGCGTTAGGTCACTAACTTCAAAGATAAAAATATCTGAACCAAAACACAATCACACTTGCACCTCTTAGGGTAATCCCTCTGTTACTCTTTTCAAAATCAAATTCTACTGCTTCAAATACAAATTCAATCTTTTGTTTACATCCGGTAAAGGAGAATTTTCTAAAAGAAATAGGAAGGGACCTTATAAACTTAGGGTAGATCTCCTAATTGCTTGCTCAAATTAAAACAAACAAATGTCTCATATATCATTGTTTTTCAAAACAAAACTTTCAAAAAAGACAATACTTGGTATATATCCAAACAAGGATCATTACGAAGTTAAAGCTCTTTTTTCAAAACATCTTTCGAAAGATAAAACACTTTGTATACATCCGCACAAGGATCATTACAAAGCCAATTTACAAAGGTATTTTAAAACCACATACAAGCATTTCAAGGCAAGACAAATGATTCAAAACAAGTGAGCTAAGCAATTAAGAGCCCATGGATAACCATGGATACAAAGGGGTGCTAATACCTTCCCTTTGTATAACCTACCCCCGAACCCAAAATCTCTTAAAGGTCTTTTTCTGTTTCTTTTATAAACCTTTCCTTAATTGGATAAAATAAAAGTCGGTGGCGACTCTCTGATTTTCAAAACTCAAAAACAAAAGAAGAGTCAATTCGTATTTCTCTCACACGAGAGATAGAAAAAACCGAGGGCGACAGAACTGGCGACTCTGCTGGGGAGCTTTTCTAAAAACAAAATGTTTTCAAAAGGGGTTACCTTAGAGTTTAGATCACTTCGATGTTTTCAATTGCTTGTCTTGATTGTTCTATTTTTTCAAAGGTTTGTTTGGGTATTTGCTTGTGTGAAAGATTCTAACCCGAATCTCGAGATACCTTAAGTATGTGACAATAGACCAAGGAAACTGTACGGCATGTACCGATACGGTTAATCTGGTGGTCACCGTTAGTGCGACACTTTGGTCTGTACTGATATCCCTTGAAAATGATCAAGGAGTATGTTAGGCTTCCGAAATGTCATTAAACACTAATTTGTCTTAGAACCTTTAGTTGAACTTGACTTGTGGCCTATTAAGTGACTATCTTTGAAATTGATCGAAGTTAGTTATCCTCGAGGAATATTTTGATCGGCCGTCCGAGTGCCGTATTGAGATGTTGTCTCCAAGGATCATAGAACCCGAATACTATTTTAAGACAGGTTTTAACCAACTCAACTTCAGTGGGGAGGGTATCACCTATTAACCTCATGCAAGCCTTTAAACCTAAGGCTATTGTTTGATTTGTTTGTGTGTGCCACATGTTTGACATCATGACATCATAAGCATCATAAACATATCATTTTCTCACTAATCATTTCAAGGATCGAAGAGTTTACCTTTGTTCTGTTGTTGCAGGTAATGGCTCCCGCTACCAGAGATTATGTCCGGATCAACATTTCAACAGTGCCATCTGAAGTTAAGGACTTAATATCAGAATTTCCCAGAAATGCTCAATTCACAGAAAAGCACGGTCACCTACTCCATTTGGTTACCTCAAAATTTGAAGAAGACATGATACAGGTCCTGTTCCAATTCTTTGATCCTGAACATCATTGTTTTACATTTTCTGATTACCAGTTAGTACCCACTTTGGAAGAGTTTTCTGAACTAATTGGATTACCTGTTCGAGATCAATTACCTTTCACTGGTTTAGAAAAAATTCCAAAACCTGAAATCATTTGCGAAAATCAGAAATCGAGTCCAATTGGGAAACAAAGAGTGGAGTCCAGGGTTTGCTTGCTAAGTTCTTAATGGAAAAGGCTCGATTACTACTAAAAAACAGAAGTTACCTAGCTTTTGAGGAAGTTGTGGCTCTTTTGATCTATGGGTTGGTTTTATTCCCTAATCCCGACCAGTTCATAAGTGTGCACATTATCAACATTTTCTTAACCCGTAATCCGGTACCTACTTTGCTGGGAGACATACTACATTCTTTACACACTCGTACTATGAAGAAACGAGGAACTCTTATGTGCTGTGTACCACTACTGGCTAGATGGTTTACATTACACCTTCCCCGATCAGTGTTGAGAAATGAACAAAGAATGCAATGGTCTCGCAGGATTATGTCTTTGTCTCATTCAGATATCCGGTGGAACAACTTCTTTCAAAGAGACATCACTATCATTGACCATTGTGGAGAGTACCCTAATGTGCCACTCCTTGGCATCCGGGGAGGCATCACTTACAACCCCTCTTTAGCTTTGCGCCAATTTGGATATGCACGAAGAAACGGTCCTCATGACATGATTATCCGTAGCATTGTGTTCGACTACGAAGATGATTCCCAAAGACATCGAAAAAGGTTTATACATGCATGGGGCAGTGTCTACAAAGTAGAAAGCAAAACTTTAGGACAATGGAACTCTATTCCTATGGAGCCTTACCTCAAATGGGTGCGTGCTCATGCTCAGAAGTTCATCATGCCATATCCCGCTATTTTACCTATGACTATTGAGCCAGAAGTCGAAGGGGACGAACCTCGAGTTGTTCTACATCCGGACATGCCGACTGACCTGGAAGAGCTGCAGAAATCTTGGGTTCAACTAAAAGAGGAAAGAGACACCTTCAAAGCACACTGTCAAGACTATGAGAGGAAAGTGTTGGAGCTCACCAGACAACTTCAGGAAGAACAACAGATCAACACGTTCCTGGGTGCAAAGAGAAAGCGTCCATGGGAGGCTTGAAGAATCCTTTATTTTCTTTATTTTATCTTGTAAGCCCGAAAGAGGCAAATAAAAAAAAAGAGAAAAGAAAAAAAAAGAAAAAGAAATAAATTGTTTGACTAATAAATGTTTGTTTCTCTTTTTAAACAAATCTAAATTCTAAGATCCTTGAAAACATTGCATATGCATTTCATTCATAAACATTGCATAATAGGTTCACATGACAGGTTTCTCATCTCCTCGCTGTTTATTTCAGTTAGAAGGGATGGATTCCGAAACAAGCGTCAAGAATCTCGAAGCACAAAACGCCCAAGTTCTGATAGCAATTCTGGAGCTAGCAAAGGGGAAACAAGAACTGAAAGCCCTGATAATCAAAAAGAAAAAGAAGCCCAAAGGATCTGTAGGTTTAAGTCACCTGACAAGAAAGGTCAAAATCCCAGTCAAGAGGTCCAAAAAGGCACCGATCCCTGAAATAGTCGGTGAAGGTGATCGAGAAGACAATCACAGCAACCAGGGTTCTGCCAAACCCTCTCTCTCTTCTAACGAAGAAGATGATCATTCCGAAGACGAGCAGGGTGATGACAAATACCAGCTGTTGGAAGAACGCATGAAAGCTATGGAGATACAAAAAATACCTGGTTTAGACTTCAATGATCTTGGGCTAGTCTCAGATATTGTTATCCCTCCAAAGTTCAAAGTTCCTGTCTTTGCAAAGTATGATGGAGTTTCTTGCCTAAAACTACATCTGAGATCCTATGTGAGGAAGATACTACCTCATACAGCAGATAACAAATTGTGGATTCATTTCTTCCAGGAAAGTCTGTCGGGTACACAACTCGAGTGGTACTACCAATTGGAAAGTACAAAAGTTCACACCTGGGAAGATTTGGCCGCTGCTTTCTACAAACAGTATCAATACAATGCTGACCTTGCACCAACCCGTACTCAACTACGGGGCATGTCTATGGCACCAAAAGAAAGTTTCAAAGGGTATGCACAAAAGTGGAGAGATCTAGCTGGAAGGGTTCAACCACCCTTATCTGATCGCGAGCTGGTCGACATGTTCATGGTGTCATACCCCAAAATTTGCCCTCCTCTATGCATCTTCAATGGCACAAGGTTCAAAGGCTCATTCAAGTCATTCTCTCCTAATCGAGGATCTCAAAACTAGGGTTTTCATTTTATCAAAGAATTGTGAATATTCAAGGCCTCAAATGAATCTCAAGGTCTCTCATATGTCTCAAAGAATCTCCATGTCAAAAGTCAAGCTTCAAGTTCCAAAGTGTGCCCACTCAATGATTCAGATGATCAATAATCGACTATGTTGACTTAAAAGTCAACTATAGTCAAAATACAGTCAAACTTCAAGATTTTTGGTCGACATCAAGTATGTGAGGTTATATCTATCATTTGATCAAAGGTTGATCATGATCCATCAATAAAAACTCAGAAATGAACAAATGCAAAGGTTCAAATTAGGGTTTTTATAGGAGAAAGTCAACTCAACTTTGACTAGTCATAACTTTCACATGGAGCATCAAAAATTTCCCAACCAAAGCCTATTTTGAAGGAAATTTGATTCTCTACAACTTTGTCTCTCACAAGCCAAGGCCAGAAATGCATCATTTGGGAGATATGGTACAAGAGATTATAGGTCCTCCGAAAAGTCAACAAAGAACACCTTTCAGGTCAAAGCTTATAACTTGAGCATGGAAGCTTCAATTGAGACGAAACAAAAAGGATCATTTAGGGGATACTTTAAGCTTTCTAAATTGATCAAAAGCACATCCATAGGGTTAAAATTGAGGGAGATACGCATGGTTAAAGTTAGACGATTTTGAGAAGATGCATGAAAAATCTAAGTGAAGAGTTTGATATTTTTTAGTAATGGGCTTTAATGTTTGTTTTGACCACGTGATATTAAGTCCAAAAGAGGCCCAATGATCAATATATATTATTATTATTATGATATTTATTTATTTATATTTGATTTTATAATTTAAAATTCAAATAAAATCAAATAAAAATCATAAAATAATTATATGATTGATACACCAAATTTGTCCCTTGATTTAATCCAATCCAATGGCTGAGATTAGAAAGAAAATTTGCACAAAATAGAATTGGCCAAATATAGTAATAGTTCATGCCAAAATCAATCAAATATTTTTCAATTAAATGAGTAAATATTTCTTCAAAAGTTGGAACCCTAATAGGATAGGATATATATTCTGAAATATTGAGGAGAGAGGGGGACGAAATTTTGGCTCAAGGAAATCGTAACCAAAAGTTCAAATTTTGTCAAGGAAGGGTGTAACCTCAAAACCTCGTTTCCACCCCTTTCCAGCAAGATCTTAGCCTTCTATTATCACGCTGAGGAGTTCAGAAGCCAGGCCCGACCATTCTTGAAACCTCTCACGTCCTGAATCACCGCAACTCAAGCAACTCCGGTGGTTAAAACTTCTATGCTTTCATAATTACATGCCATGCGTTTTTAACCGTGTTCATACATATATTCGTGTTTATGTTGGTGTTCAGATGCGTTTTGACTCTTTATATGCAAGTTCTAACGCAGGGATAGAGACTTGCCATTGTTAGGGCAATATTTCGAGGAAGCTTCAAAACCATAGTTGTAGGCCGTTTCAGGAGAAACTAATTGGTCCATTAGATTCGCAAGGTCTCATATAGTGGATCTGGGTAATTTTTGTTTTGTGTTTGGCTGATTTTGCAGGCGCGACCACCTGACTCGTCGGAGAAGGTGACGGAACGTCACTGTTCCGGTGGTGGCTCAGTTGCAGGCTTGAGCACGTGACCACATGGCGCGCATCTATTGGACGGTTAGCAAAGTTAATCTCTCTGCACGCTTGTCACGATCCGGTTCGCCAATCAATGACCTCTGGGCCCCACGCATGGAAATCAGGTTTTCAATTAATATATTTTAATTCAGTTTTGATAGATATTGTGTTTTGTGCATTGTTTGAACATCAAAAGCGCTTCAGCCTAATGGAAGTATGTGCATGAGATGGGTCACAGCGTGGGTTCGACCCTTGCTGGTGACAAATTTGTTTTTTTCCCAATTATTTTCGATATGTGTTTGATCTTCAATCTGGTATGGGTGACCGAGGAACCTCTACGATACACCCTCAGTTCTCCACCATGAGATCTCCTGTCAATTCAAATCTAACGTACCAGACGAAGGATGCATACCATAGACTCTCAGTTTGCCCACACAGGAATAAAACCAGGTTCTATTATATAATTATATTAAATTTAATATATTTGCCATGTAATTTGATTATTTTAGAAATAGGTTAATAATTTAATTAGATTTAATTTAATGACTTATATATAATTAGGATATAATTATTTAGGATAATTCTCTCGATTATTTTCCCCGATTTTTCGACTTAATTATTTAATTAATTTTAATCACAACAAATCCTATAAAAGTTACCCACGTATTAGGGTTCGCCCAATCCCATTGGCCACGTGGCCAAAGATATTAGGATTTAATTTATTATTCGTTTCGACTAAATCTATTAGTCGCAATGGCTAATAATCGATTAATTTAATTAATCAAATCCTATAAATTAAAATAATCTTTATTTTGTTAAATGGTTTTAACCATCTTATTGGTTACGATGATTAGCATTTTCCTTTCATCAAAATTTGTTATTATTTGTAATCGAATCTATCGATTATGAGGAGTAACGATAATTAAAATACGCTCATTTGCTATTCGTGATAATCGAATCTATCGATTATAGTGGTTAGCAATCCTCCCTCCAATCTGTTAGCCATGGTAATCAAACCTATTGATTATTGTAACTAATGGTAACAAATTAAGTCAGGGTTGTACGCGCAAAACATTCAAAATACACTAAACCACGATACTACAGATTTTCATCTTTTCAACACTGCGATGTTCACAACTACGATAAGGTAATTCAAAATACCTTCGAACTTCGCATTTAAACAATTTCAAAACAACCTCAAATACAATCAAACTCAATTCTAAGGCGTACAACCCTGTGCCCGAACTACGTTGACTCTGATTCTCCCTAAGGAGATACGTAGGCACTTGGCAACAAGGCGAGTCCCCTTCCCTCTAAATCTCATTTTTCCCGATTCGTTTCTCTTAATTATTTAACCCTCGAAAGCATAAACCTTACCTTAATACTCTTTGCCATAACACTGTTGACCTTAGATTCAAAGCCATAGGAAAGGGTTGAGGGTGCCTAACACCTTCCTTCGACCTGAATATAGTGTCTTACCCTGATCTCTTAACTACGTAGGGTTTCCTATTCGCCCTTCAGAATAGGTGGCGACTCTAAACATTAATTTTTAGGGCAGGTTGCTACACATGGGCACTTTAATTGGCCCTTTCTACAGTCATTTACTGGGAAGCTCATCATCAGGTTTCACTGACCTGATATTAACTGGAGAGCGTGTCGAAAGCGGTATTCAAAATGGAAAAATTCAAATAGGCTCCTCCTCTGGTACTACAAAGAGGCCCATCAGTGGGAGAAATGAAGTCAATACAATGCATAGTCAGAAAGGTCGCAAAAGCGAGCATCACCAATCTGTAGGGGTTGTTCAGATCTCTGCATCTGCACCTCAAAAAGATCAACCGCCGAAGTATACACGTCGACCAGATGCACCAAGAAGAAATTTCACCAGAATCAATATGCCAATCTTTCAAGCATTGCGGCATTTATTAAAATCAAATCTGATTACATTGAAAGATCCTCCAAAGAATGTCAACACTTCCTCTACGAGTTATTGCCCCGATGCAACATGTGCATACCATTCTAACTGTCCAGGACATGACGCAGATCACTGTTGGGCCCTGAAAAATAAAATACAAGACATGATAGATGCTGGGGAAATTGAATTCGATCCTCCAGAGACTCCAAATGTCATCACTGCACCTATGCCAAAGCACGACAAGACCGTTAATGCTATCATCGACACTGTTTACATCTATGATGTGAGAGAATTGTCAACTCCGCTCCTTGAAGTCAAAAGAAAGCTAATCCGAGCTGGTTTCTTTCCAGGTTGTGACCCTGATTGCTTTTAGTGTGCACACCTACCCAATGGTTGTGAGAATCTGAAAATAGGAATTCAAAAGTGGATGGATCGCCGTGTCATTATATTTGAGAGGCTCCCTTCTATGGACGATTTATGCGAAGTTTTTGCAAATGGGATGAGAATAGAGGACGTCTCAGTGGTTTCTAACATACCATTGAAAATCCCTACCAAAACTCCTTTCAAAATTTCTGCTGCACCCAAAGTGGCATCGGTAATCATTACCAGTCCGACTCCATTTCCATACTCCTCAGACAAAGTTGTCCCGTGTGTCGCGGGGAAAAATCGTATCTTTTTCGGGATGAGACACCTGATGCCTTCTTTGGGCTCGAGTGCTAAAAAAATGATTTTTCTTTTGTTTCGACCAAACTTTTTATTGTTTCCAAAGTAGGAAAAGGAAAAAAGCTGCAATAACCTTAAAAGTGGGGGAGAGATTCCGGGTAAGAGGGTTGGTTATACGAAGGGAAGGTATTAGCACCCAACGTATCTATAGTACTCTATAGGTTTCTTTGCTATGTTTTTTTCATTCTATGCTATTGGGGTTCTGTTGTGAGATAGGTGGGAAACTAAGGTGTTTGTTTGATTATGCTCGCAAAGATCATCGCAATCTTCTGCATACATATCCCTTAGAGGGAATCAGAGCATCTGTAGCTCGGGTCTACGGGTGCTAAGGTTTGAATGGTTTGAGGGAGAAGTTTTGCTCGCCAAGGATACGACCTTGTGCCTACGTATTCTCAAAGGGATATTGAGAAAGTCAGAGCAATCGTAGTTCCCACTTATGCTAGTGGAAGCAAAGGATAAGAGACAAATGTCATCTAAATGTTCGATGTATCTAATCTATATCATCACATACATCTGTTTGATTTTTGTTTGAAAATCTTTTCATTATAAGCCTTGGGCCATGCCACTTATGGTGCTTAGAATGATAAAGATGCTTTTTAGCCAGCCTTGTGGCAAAAACTTTCAATGAAGTCAGCCTTGTGACAAAAAGTTTTGATTAATCAGCCAGCCTTGTGGCAAAAGTTTCAATGAAGTCAGCCTTGTGACAAAAACTTTGATTAATCAGCCAGTATGGTGGCAAAAAGGTTTGATTGATTAGCCAGCCTTGTGGCAAAAAAGTTAAGTTGATTGATTGATTGATTGATTGTTTGTGATGATATAGAAGAGATACTCCTATCATAGAGATGATAAATGTCTAATCTCCTAGGGTATTTGATTTGGATATTGGGGATGCTTATAAGAAGCCTGTGGGTCCTTGTACGAAGCCCAAGAGGAGGCTATCCGAGGGTCCTTGCATTGTAAGCCCAAGAGGAGGCTATGGGAGGGACAATCGAGGGTCCTTGCATTGTAAGCCCAAGAGGAGGCTATGGGAGGGACAAGTCGTTTGTACAAAGCCCAAGAGGAGGCGTGGTATAGTTGGTTTGAGCTCTTAGAGCGATTTCACCGGGAAACCATACTCTATGTCCTAACCTAAACTAGGGAGATTCTTTGCACGAAGCCCAATAGGAGGCTATGGGGAACCTAGTGTTGTACTAAGTTGAACAAGCATATATAACATGAACAAGCACATGAACAAGTATGAACAAACATGGACAAACATGAACAAGTATGAACAATTACATATATATGTCAAGGTGTGTGTATACAATGGAGTTTATGAAGGAAATATACCTGTAAGCATGATCCATTTGTATGCACGGGGGCTCGGGACTTATACTCGGGGAGAGGCCCATTGAGTGTATTCATGGCTATGTAAACAAATATTTACAAGAGGGGCTTGTGACTTATACCTACATGGAGGCCCATGGTATTTTTGGGAAGATTTAAAGAAAACCTTCATTTTTGATTTGTTATTCGAGGTTAAAAATCAAATTGATCGAGGTATGTACAAAAAGGTGTATGTACAATGAAATACCTAATTTTATGTAAGGGAATGGGACTTATACCTATGTGGAGGCCCATGTTTTATTTTATAAAACATGGTTGATTGTTTTGTTAAAAACGCGAGGTTTCGTTTGAAAACAGTTTGAAAGTTTTGTTTTTTGAAAGAAGTTTTCTGTTTTGAAAAACTGTACAAAGAAAAAGGAATTGGACTTATACTCTCTAATATTCGAGAGGCCCATTGTTTTGAAAATCAATTGATCAATCCAAAAAGATTTAATCAATAGTTTCTTTTGAAAAGAAAACCAAAAAGAAAAGGTTTATTTGTTTTGAAAAACCGTGATCGCCTGTTTTAAAACGGTTTGAAATTTGAAAGAAATCAACTTAATTTAAACAAAGACAAATCTTATGTTTAACTAAGACCTAAATGATTAGGGTTTGATCACAAAAAATATTTACAAGTGATTAGGTTAAAAAATCAAATGAAAAATAATATTTTAAAGTATTAAAAACACTTAAAAACATGTCATTTTTGACCTAATAAAAAACACATTAAATAAACATTTTTTTTGTGATTTTTTTTGACATTCATAAAATACATATATTAAATGATAAGTGTGCAAAAAATGAAGTAAAAATAAATTGATTTGATTGGTTAATTAATTAGTTAAAGTTGTAAAGAAAATGATGAAAATAAGTGTCAAAAAATTGGGTTTTGGTCCTGCCAGGGTTTGAACCCACGCCCTGAGGTTCACTACTCAAAACAACAACCAACTGAGTTGCGCGCGCAGCTTGTTAGTGACACACGTTCCATTCAATATATTGAAAAACAAACATTTGAAATTTATGAACAAAAAATGGCGCCAAGAACACATCCCTATTCTGATTTTGAATTTTTCTGAAACTGAACCAATTTGATCAAGTGAATAGCCTATCTTGCTCAATTTTTCACAGGGAACATGATGGTATCCTCATAATTCATTTATTTCTTCTCTAAGATCATCAATTTTCTGGAAATCGTGAAGAACCCTAATTCTATGATTCAATCTGAAATCGTGTATGTGCAAGTTATGATGTAATTGATTGAGGGTTAATGATCCATATGTATGCAGAAACATGATGGTAAACCAGTTTTTCATTTATGATGCATGAATGATGGAGTTTGAAGTTCAAAGCACTTACCTCAAAAACTTGCAAAACTGGAAATTGAAATCGTGCCTGGAGGTGTTACAGATGTTGCTTCTTGATCTGGACAACTTCAATGGACCTTATGGAAGGTGTTTGAATGCCTGGAATGATCTGAAAACTCCTGGATCAAAGTGTGGAACCTGATCTGCAGTAGGAGCAAGTGAGGATCGAATTTGATGATAGGGATGTTTCAGATTGTTGGTGAGTGTTTGGATAGTTCATATGTGACATATATGAGGTGTTGGAAGTGTTAGTTTGGACAGATATGAGCTTGAGTGAAATTTGGCATGATAAGGCTCAATATGTGTTCATATGGAAGTGAGGTAGTGATTTTGAGATTTAGGGTGTTTTGGGGTGTGTGAGGGGATCAAACACATCCCATATGATGTTTATGAGTTGTTGGAGCCACCATCTTGGCCAGAACTTCAATGGTTTAGAGGTTGAGATTTCTACCTCTTTGAAAACTATGAAACTTGCAATTCAAGAAAGAAGAAGAAAACCTATGATTATGAGGTTTTGGTGTGAGTTTGAAGAGTGGAAATGATCTCTATTTATAGGCCAAGAGTTCTGAACTCAGACCTTTGCAAGTTGATTAAGGAGTGATGATTTGGCTTAAGAGATAAAGTGGAATCTTTTACATTTAATGCAAAATGGTTAAAGTGACTTAACCATGGTTATTCTTCCAAGCTTCTTATCCTCTTCCATTCTGATCTTCAAATCAGAAAATATCTTCCAATTATTGCTTTGATGTGTCATTACTTGCATTAGAGGCCATATAGCATTGAAACTTAGTGAAAAATGGTGAAAATTCAAGCATAATGGTCACTAATGTCAAAATTCAAAACCATAGCTATGCTCCATATTTTTTCATGTTCTTGGACATTTTGGAAAGCTCATGTTATGTACTTCAAAACCCTAGTTGAAAGTTTCTTCAAGACCTTTAAGGAAATGGGTGAAAAAGATCCATGAACTTTGAAGAAAGTGAGATTTTAAGTGAAATTTTCAAAAGATACCAACTTTGAAGCTCCATATCTCTTAAATGGTTGATCTTTTGGAAAATCATTTTATGTGACAAAGTTGTTCATTGGATCAAAATATACAACTTTCATGTTGGAAGTTTTTTTCAGTTTGTAGGTGAAATTTTGAGAAATTCCCTTCCAAAGTGGAAAAAACCATTGAAAAACACTTAGAATTTTTCTAAGTATGGAAAGTCAAACTTTTGACTTTTTGATTCTTGATTGATTTTCTTGATTTTCCTTGATCAAATGACTTCATATATCATATATTGATGATTTGAAACTTCAAAATTCATGGTTGACCAAAATTTCCAAAAAGTCAATGGTGATCTTGTACAGTTGACTTTTTCAAACGAATCGCGTTTCGGGAGATTTCAACTGAACCAAGCTATCCTCACTAAATGAATGGTATGAATGGATCATGTTGAGTTATTGGAGGACCTTGAGCCATGGTTTAAGTTGTGGCACCATGTTCTGATTAAAAAGTCAGTGGTTCAGGTGAATTAGGTCAAAAACCCTAATTGTCGACCTGATGAAATTGATGACTGTGGATCTTGAATTGAGATGTAATTTCCATTGGATATTGTCATAAGGATTATTTGAAGATGATTGAAACCTTTGAGTGATCCCCTGGGGCTTTTTAGGGTTTCCCAAATGTGATCCCTGATTTCAGTCCCTGATAGTTCAAAAACCCTAATCTGATGATTTCAAATTTCACTGTTGATCAGTCCCTGTGTTGGAGATGTCTTGAGTCAATAGATTAGGTCAAAATGATTTACTTGGGGTCTTGAGGTCATGTCCCAAGTCATTAGGTCAATTCCTGAGCAAAAGTCAGGGGTATGCTATCTTCAGTCAAAACCCTAATCTGGTTGATTCAAAGTCCCTGAGCTTGTTGAAATGAATCTTTGAGGACCAAATGTTGACTGTTGATGAAGATGGTTCTTTTGAGATGAAGGGAGAATAAAACCCTAATTGATTGTTGCTTGTACTGATGAGTGACTTCTTGTTTAAATCCTGCTGAGTCACAAGTAGCAAACACAAGCTATGCAATTTGTTAGAGATGCAAATGATGCATATGCAAATGATATGAGGTGGTATCTTAGGTCAAAAATTGGGGTATGACACCGTGGAGTTATGAAACTAATGTCTATGTCCATGGAGTTAAGCAAGACACCTCGACTGAAGAGGCCATGAATTTTACTACTCCAACTGTTGATAATATTGTGGGTACTAGTAAGATTACGAGAAGTGGAAGGATCTTTTCACCAGAAATTTCTCCAAATGTTGCTACTTTTCCAGTCCAAGTACCAGTTCATAATCAAGATATCAGTGCTCGAGGCAAGGAGCCACTAGTTGAACCAGTTCACGTACCGGTGGAAGTCACTGTTGAAGATCCGTCGAAACAAGAAATGGAGGAAATATTGAAAATCATCTGCAAAAGTGATTATAATATTGTCGAACAACTGGGGCACACTGCTTCAAAAATCTCAATGCTGTCTCTGCTAAAGTATTCAGAAGCTCATGCCAAGGCCCTGATGAAGTTCCTGAAAGCTGCACATGTACCACAGGACATTTCAGTCGATCAATTCGAAAATTGTGTTGCCAGTCTAACAGTGAATAACGGTCTCGGTTTCTCTGATGCTGATTTAACCCCTGCTGGAAAAAATCACAATAAAGCCCTGCACATCTCTATTGAATGTAACGGCACTACTCTGTCTCATGTGCTGGTAGACAATGGTTCCTCTTTGAATGTGTTACCAAAAGCAGTACTGGAAAAACTTGACTTCGAAGGAGTTGTGTTACAACCAAGCGATGTTGTGGTAAGAGCCTTCGACGGGTCAACAAGAACAGTGTACGGAAAAGTGAAGCTCCCAATCAGAGTGGGCTCTCAGATCTTTGATTCTACCTTTTACGTAATGGAAATCCATCCAGCATATTCCTGTTTACTAGGACGCCCTTGGATACATGGGGCAAATGCTGTAACTTCTACCCTGCATCAGAAGTTAAAGTATCCGGTAAAAGGTAAGGTCGTCATAGTTTATGGCGAAGAAGAGTATGTGGTTAGCCACCTGAGCAACTCCAAGTATGTTGAGATGGATGGAGAATTCATCGAAACTCCCTGCCAATCTTTTGAGGTGGTCCCTTCAGATGTGTCTACTTCCAAACATATTTCTGCTACTCCTGATACAAAAGTAACGCCAACTATGGCTTCTCTCAAAGATGCCAAAGCTGTGATCGAAGAAGGTGGTTGCACAGTATGGGGACAGCTCCTCGATGTACCTTACAAGTTTGATAAGCTAGGTCTAGGCTATGCTAATGGAACTCAAAATAACGATCAAAGTCCTCGTTCTGGAGGATTAATGTCACATTTCATCAGCCAAGGAGTGAATGCTATTGAAGACGATGGAGTGTTTTTTAACCATATTATTCAGCAATATCCAAATGAAGTTCCACCTGTTTCCATGGAAGTTTGGGATACTTTGGGAGAACCAAGCAGCGGGTATGATTTTCTAGTAAAATACACTGCACCTCAGAGTTCTTTTATTGCCATTGAAGACATCGTCCCAACTGGATGGGGTGATCAGTTCGAAGATTGCAAAAGTTTCACAGGTTCCATCACTGAGCAATACCAAAGTCCACCTAGTCCAAAAGAAGTCTGGGATACACTAGGAGAACCAAGTGGCAAGTATGACTTTATGGTGAAGTATTTCGCTCCCCTGAGCTCGCAGATCGCTATTGAAGACATCACCCCAACTAGATGGGACAACCATTTTGAAGACAATATGACGTTCACAAGCCCTGACGCTCCTGAAGAAGTCTGGGAAACACCAAATAATGAGAATGATTTCCTAATGCAGTACACTGCTCCCCAGAATGCACAAGTCTCCCTCAAAGACATCATTCCAACTGGATGGGACGATCTTATCGGGTATCTCGCTCGTCCAACAAAAGTATCTCAGCCTGGGCTCTCGTATCCAGCAGAGTATCTTGCTCACCCTGAAGGATCAACAACTCATTTCCCCACCAAAGAAATCAATATTGTGGAAGACGAAGAAGACAACTGCAACTGGAGCAGCTGGGTATTCCCTACTCACAACAATGGATTGAACAACTGGGAAGCTGAGGATGTGATCTCCTTTGATCAGGAGTAAATGCAATTTCCTGTTTTTGTTGTTTATATGTTCAAAGATAAAAATGGTTCCTGTACTATCGAACCATGAACTTAAAAGCCAGGTGCCTTGCCCGAAGCACACTGGTCCTTTTTATAAGGGTTTGTCATATCATGATCATGTTCATTCAATAAAATCATGGGATGTTTGCATATTCAAATTTTGTGATCCTTTTTTCTTTCTTTGCTTTCATTCATTTTCAAATAGCTATGTGTTCTTACACACACCCACATAATAAATGCAGATTCACATTCACTCTGGATCCTGTTGATAACGATTCTGCTATTGCCAGTCATAACTTTGAAAATCCGATCTACCAAACTGAGGACGAAAGTGAGGAAGATTGTGAAGTACCAAGGAAACTTGCAAGGCTGTTAGAACAAGAGGAAAAGACTATACAGCCGCATGAAGAGCCAATTGAAGTTATCAACTTGGGCAGTGACGAAGAAAAGAAAGAAGTCAAGATAGGGGCTGATCTAGAAGACAGTGTCAAGCAAAGACTGATTCAAATGTTACAAGACTACCTTGAGATATTCTCTTGGTCCTATGAAGATATGCCTGGCCTTGACACGGATATTGTGGTTCATCGCCTGCCAATCAAAGAAGGTAGCACTCCAGTTAAGCAGAAATTGCGGAGAAGTAGGCCCGATATGTCCAAGAAGATCAAAGACGAGGTTGAGAAGCAATTCAATGCTGGCTTTCTAAAAGTTGTGAGTTATCCTCCATGGATAGCTAACATAGTTCCTGTGCCTAAAAAAGACGGGAAAGTCAGAATGTGTGTAGACTATAGAGATCTGAATCGGACAAGCCCCAAAGATGATTTCCCTTTACCTCACATCGATGTACTGGTTGACAATAATGCACAATGCAAGGTATTCTCCTTTATGGATGGATTCTCAGGGTACAATCAAATCAAGATGGCGCCCGAAGACATGGAAAAAACAACCTTCACAACACCCTGGGGAACCTTTTGTTACAAAGTAATGCCCTTTGGTTTAAAGAATGCAGGAGCAACATATCAGCGTGCAATGGTAGCTCTGTTCCATGATATGATTCATCAAGAAATAGAGGTTTATGTCGATGATATGATTGCAAAGTCCAACACCGAAGAAGAACATCTGGGTCATCTGCACAAGCTGTTTGACAGACTCAAGAAGTACAGATTGCGACTGAATCCGAACAAGTGTACCTTTGGAGTAAGATCCGGTAAACTCTTAGGTTTCATCGTCAGCAGCAAAGGTATTGAAGTTGATCCTGCTAAGGTCAAATCCATTCAAGAAATGCCCATACCCCGTACCGAGAAACAAGTCAGAGGATTCTTGGGACGTCTGAATTACATAGCCAGATTTATTGCCCACATGACTACTACTTGTGTGCCAATCTTCAAACTGTTGAAGAAAGATCAAGTGGAAAGATGGAATGACAAATGCCAATTAGCCTTTGATAAGATCAAAGAATATCTCCAAAAACCGCCAATCTTGTTACCACCAGTAGAAGGAAGACCTCTGATAATGTACCTAACTGTGTTAGAAGATTCAATGGGGTGTGTACTGGGGCAACATGACGAGTCTGGCCGAAAGGAGCATGCAATCTACTATCTTAGAAAAAAGTTTACCGATTGTGAAACAAGATACTCACTGCTCGAGAAAACTTGCTGTGCCTTAGCATGGGCGGCTCGCCGACTAAGGCAGTATATGCTAAACCATACCACTTTCTTGATCTCCAAAATGGATCCTATCAAGTATGTGTTCGAAAAACCTGCTCTCTCTGGAAGAATAGCAAGATGGCAAATGATCTTAACAGAGTATGACATCCAGTACACTTCGCAAAAAGCGATCAAAGGAAGTGTGGTAGCTGATCATCTGGCTCATCAAGCAGTGGATGATTATCAAGCGTTGAACTTTGACTTCCCAGATGAAGACATTATGCTAGTTACTGACTACAAACAACCAGGACCGGAGGAAGGACCCGAGCCATGATCCCGATGGACTATGGTTTTTGATGGAGCCTCTAATGCACTTGGCAATGGCATCGGAGCTGTGATCATTTCTCCTACAGGAGGACATACACCATTCACTGCCAGATTATGCTTCAACTGCACTAACAATATAGCCGAGTATGAAGCATGTATTCTGGGTCTCAAAGCTGCAATCGATCTAAGAATCAAGTTCCTGGAGGTCTACGGAGACTCGACCCTTGTAATTTATCAAGTCAAAGAGGAATGGGACACGAAGCACCCAAATCTAATTCCATACAAAGAATATGTGCTGAGTTTGATTCCTTATTTTGAAGAAATCACTTTTGAACATATCCCGCGCGAAGAAAATCAACTGGCTGATGCCTTAGCTACCATGTCATCTATGTTCAAAGTCAGGTGGGACAATGAGGCGCCAATGATCACCATTTACAGACAGGATGAACCAGCCTATTGCAATGAGATCGATACCGAAGGAATGGAAGAAAAACCATGGTTCCATGAAGTAAAAAGATATCTCGAAGCTCAGGAGTACCCTGAAGGGGCATCCATTAACGATAGAAAGTTTCTAAGAAGATTTGCTGCTAAATTCTTTCTAAGTAATGGAATCCTGTACAAACGCAACCATGACTCGACTTTGCTTCGTTGTGTAAACAAGAAGGAAGCAGAACAGATTATGGAAGACATACACGATGGTGCTTTTGGTACTCATTCAAGTGGACATACAATGGCTAAAAAGATCTCAAGAGCAGGTTATTACTGGTCTACCATGGAGACAGACTGCCATCATCACTCCAGAACTTGTCACAAATGCCAGATATATGCTGACAAAGTACATGTACCTCCAGTCCCGTTAAACGTCCTGACGGCTCCTTGGCCTTTTTCAATGTGGGGAATCGATATGATTGGAGAAATCAAGCCTACTGCCTCCAACGGACATCGTTTCATCCTGGTCGCTATCGATTACTTCACCAAATGGGTAGAGGCAGTCTCGTTTGCTTCTGTCACCAAGAACTTGGTGGCCCGATTTATCAAGCACAATCTCATTTGTCGGTATGGCATCCCTGAAAGGATCATCACAGACAATGGCACAAATTTAAACAACAGAATGATTACTAAACTCTGCACACAATTCCAGATCAAACATCATAATTCATCCCCATATCGACCAAAGATGAATGGCGCCGTGGAAGCTGCCAACAAGAACATTAAGAAGATCATCCAGAAAATGACAGTAACCTACAAAGACTGGCATGAGATGTTACCTTTTGCTCTTCATGGTTATCGCACATCAGCGCGTACTTCAACAGGGGCAACTCCATTTTCCTTAGTCTATGGTATGGAGGCAGTTCTTCCAATTGAAATTCAGCTTCCTTCCCTAAGGATTATGAAAGAAGCCGATCTAGATGAAGACGATTGGATTCAGACTCGGTTGGACGAGATAAATTTGGTTGATGAGAAGAGGCTTGCGGCTATTTGTCATGGCCAGTTGTACCAGAAGCGTGTGATCAAAGCCTTCAAACAAGAAAGTCAAAAGTCAGGCATATCAAACCGGTGATTTGGTTGTCAAACGTATCATCCTACCACAAGGTGACCCCAGAGGCAAGTGGACTCCCACTTATAAGGGACCGTTTGTAATCAAGAAAGTATTCTCCGGCGGAGCCATGTTGCTTACCACTATGGACGGCGAGGATTTCCCACACCCTGTAAATGCGGACATAGTCAAAAAGTACTTCGCTTAAAGAAAAGCTCGCTAAGTTGAAAACCTGAAAGAGCAGCTTAAAAAAAATGAGCGTCTCGGTGGATTGAAAACCTGAAAGGGCGATCCAGGCAAAAGTTAGAGACTAAAAAATAAATAATTATCCCGGTAGGCTGAAAACCTGAAAAAGCAGCCTAGGCAAAAGTTAGGGAATAAAGCGTACGAGTATGTCCCGTTTAGCTACCTACTCACCTTCAAAGTTCAACACATCAAAGGCACCAACCAGTCCAATCATTTTCTTCCAATAAGTAAGCGATGAGATACTCGAAGACAGATTGGCAATAGCAGAGTTGAAACTTGACTGGATTGTTTTCACATAGCTATTTCTCTTTATAAGTACTTTTCAAAGCTTTATGACAATTTCCTACTACTAGGATTTTTGTCTCCTTGTACTAATCCGCCTATTATGGCTCTCTTTCAAATCAATGCAGCTCATGCTCAAAATCAATGTTTTCACTTTTTTCTGTTTTTGAATACGTAAACGTCCCAATGATAATTTTGAATGAACATATGCATTTGAATATGACTGATGTTTATAAGAAAAACAGGAATAGCATTCAGGTAATGTCCCAATCATCTGGACATCATCCCGAAACCAGCATCAGAAGAAAAGCTCCCCAACAGAGATGCATTTCTCAGCAAATTCCTCAATGAGATTTTTCTCTCCAACAAAGCGATTCGAGAAACCTTATTCCCCAGCAAGGCTTTTCAAGAGCACTATCCCCAAAAGGTGTGGTCCCCACATCGAGGCTTGGTCAAATAGTGCATCGGAGGAATACATACCTTTTTATTTAAGGTGCATCGAAATCAGAATGTTCAAACTACCCTTCATCCCCAAGCAGTAGTCAAAGATCCCTCAACAGAGTACCCAGGTCCGTAAAAAGGTCCCCCAGCCGAGTATACTCGAACAAGATAGCAAAGATCATCAACAATCACAATGCCTTCATTTCCAAATAGCAAGCAGGGATTTATTTTCCCAACCAGAAGTTTGATACGCTCTAAACTGCATAAGTCATACATCATACGCATATTCATACATAGCATATAATGTTTCATGACAAACGCATACATAACATGCACATTTCTCGTTTAGCTTGAGAATCTCAACATATACATTACATGCATCATAACATTGCATGTCACTAACTTGATTTTTTCAGATGGACGAATATCCTCAGAAAAGTTGTTCTCAATCACATGCAGTGTTCCCCTGAATTCTATTCAGACGAACATCCCTCTCAGATATAATTAAGCCAAAGATTCATTCTGAAGGGATCTTTCTTTTCAAAACACCTATCAACTCAAAAAACAAGCAACGCAGATCTAAGTTGATACCTTGGACGGTTCCTTAATGATCTACCTACAGATCTAGGTCGATACCTTGGACGGTTCCTTAATGATCTACCTTCAGATCTAAGTTGATACCTTAGACGGTTCCTTAAAGCAGTCAATCTTCAAGATCCAAAGCGGATACCTCAGACGGTTCCACAACGATCAATCTTCAAGATCCAAAGCGGATACCTCAGACGGTTCCACAACGATCAACCTTCAAAGATCTAAAGTTGATACCTCAGACGGTTCCATACGGATCAACTTTCAAAATCTAAAGCGGAAAAACTTTGGACAGTTCCGTAACGATCAGCCTTCAAAGATCTAAAGCGGTAACCTCGGACGGTTCCGAAACGGTCAACGCAGAGGTTTTCAAATCCTTCATCAAGATATAATCAATGGATTCATTATGTTGAACAAACCATCAACACATTTGCCAGATGGCATATGAAAGCCCATCTCAGGTAATGTCTCGATCTGCCAGCAACATTTCTCAGACAACATTCAAAGACAAATTCCAGCATCACTTCCGGTGGAGGTAAGTGCAAATTTTCAGGGCATCTAAATATTCAATCATCTTCTACCTTCAGATTCCAATCAGGTTTAAGAAGATTGAATAGGGGCAACTGTTATACCCCAAAATTTGCCCGCATCTTTTTCAAAAAAGAAGGCAACAGACTTCTGTCTAAAAATTGAGAGTTTCATATAATCTTGGATTTTATTTCATAAATATCCTGATTTTATGAATACTCGGTTTTTAGAATTTTTATTATACGGTATTTTGGATCGCCGTTGAATTTATTCTTACACAAACGCCAATTACTGTTTATCACTTCACACACACTGTTTATTTGAGATTTATTTGCAGATAAATAGTACTGACGCAATTGGTACAGAATTAAATTTTGCAGGCGCAGAGTCCGGGGATTCAGACTGTACTGGTAACGAGTAAATTATTATTAGTTTTTTGTTTCCGACTAATTTTTGTACTATATTCTATTATTTTCAAAATCTTTTCCTTTCTTTTCAAATCTCTTTCTTTCAAAATCAAATCCTAACTTTATTCTATACATCTCTCTTTTTCAAATCCTACCATACACTTTCTTTCAAATCCTACTACCACTCAAATTTTCCTTTTTTGTACGGAATCACTTCATTCCCCAACGTCTCTATCCTTCTTTTCATTCTATAAATACCTCTCATTTTTTCCATAAATTCTCACATCAAATTTCAACTCATCTCTCAAATTTCTACCTCATATTTATTTTCTCTTCTTCCCCGGCAAAAATGGCAAAGTGGATGGATACGTGTTTTCTTATGGTCATCACCGTCTTGGTGGTGATCATGTCCTTTTTCTGTCTGCATAGTCCTGAAAAATGCGGACCTGGGTTGCTTACACTCCCGATCATCTATATGTTGTTATTTATAGCATGGGTTTTTAATCGTCATTTTTAAAGTTTGTCGTATCTTTTGCTTTCAAATAATGTACCGTTTATTTGTCGTACTATTCATTATATTATGTAATATTTGTACTGTCAGTATTAAATGTCGTACTATCTGTCGTACTTTAGTTTAATTATCCAGATAATATTTTGTGTGTTTTCTGCCAGTTAAATATTTATTTTTCTGTGCATTAAATATTTTTCAAGGTTATTATCGGTAATTTTGTTCGCGTACGGTATATTTTATTTATTTATTATGTCTGTGTTTTTCTAACAACTCATGTAAATAAATTTTCACCATTAATACAACAAAAAAAAAAGAGAAATTAACTTTAACTGTTGAATTTTCACTTTAACTGCTACGTTAATGCCTGAACAGTCAGTTGACAGTCAAACCCGCTGACAGTGCAATTCTCCGTGTTTTGTACCATCAATCAAATCAACCTTTTTGCATTTCAAAATTTCAAGATTTTTGTTCTAGAAGTCTTCTGATAATCACATGATCAGCAGAGACTCAGCACTGCACAAAAATCAGGTACGCTTAACTGTCTCCTACACAAACAGTCCCTAACTAGGGTTTTTGTTTTTTTTCAGGAGAACAAGTTTTTTGAGACCTCAAATGGATTTCATGGACCTCCATATATATCAAAGTACCACCTGTCATACCCCAATTTTTGACCCTAAGATCATACATCAATTGCATTCAATCATCAATCAAGAGCACCATTGTGAAGCTTTATCTTTGATACTGTGATTATCTCTGAGGGGAATTATCGAACATTTATAGCCTTTTATTTGTTTATACTAACCAAAAAAATCAAAAATGTATGTTTTGTCTCTTTTGTTTATATTTTACAGGTGAAAGATCGGGCAAAAATCAAAACAGTGCAAGAAAACAATTTTTGAAAATTTTGAAGGTGGAAATCGATTTACCCCTGTGGGAAATCGATTTCCTGTGCGCAAAATTCAAAAAAAATATAAGAGGGAAGCTTGACATCATTTTGGCACCTTTTTATTTGATCATTTTATCAATTTTCCACCTCATCAAAATTAGCTCATTCATTAAACCCTCTTTAACCCCATTTTACCACTTTTTACCATTTAATTGCCACTTTAATCACCAATTAAACACAAGTTAATCACCAAACACAAAAAGACCAATTTGCCACTACTCTTGCTCCAACTCTATAAATAGATCCCTCTACTCTCTCATTTCTCAAGCTTGGAGAGCCAAAAAATTGCTTGCAAATTCATTTCTCACCCTTTCCAAAACCCTCACCCAAAGTTCATTTTCATAAGATTAGTAAGGTTCACATTGAATCTTGCTAATTTTGAACTAAGCCTCCTACATTTCACTCTTTTCTTTGATTGTTCATCTCCATACTTGAAGGATCTACACCTTGTGCTTGTTCTTGAAGCTACTTCAACACTTTAATTCAAGAATTGGTAAATTTCTCAATTCTAAGATGTAGATCTTTGTTGCTTGTGTTCAATGCATCTTTGATGCTATATTGGTGCTATTTAATGGTGATTTGATGGAAAATTTGTGCTCCCATGGATATGTGATCATAAGGTGTTTGTATGTTTGCCTAAATCAAGTTTCAAAGTTCATAATGCTGTTTTTTTGAAAACTGTGCGCAGGAAATCGATTTCCTACAGAGGGAAATCGATTTCCACTCTGTTTTTTGCGCCCAAAACTGAACTCTGCACTCAGGAAATCGATTTCCTACAGAGGTAAATCGATTTCCAGTAAGGCAGAATGTGTTTTTTTGCCTTTTTTATGCTTGTTTTGGCTTCCTACTTCCTCCACTTCATTAATATCATTGGATCTAGGATGTTGATAGGTTTGAAATGACCTAATCCATAATATTAGATGAATGATATTAATGATAGTGTGAGTTGATTATCTTTTGTGAATTTTATTCTTCTTCCTCCATTTCATTAATATCATTGGATCTAGGATGTTGATAGGTTTGAAAGAACCAAATCCATAATATTAGATGAATGATATTAATGATAGTGTGAGTTGATTATCTTTATGCATTTTATCTTCTCCTTCTCCTTTTTTTCTTTTGATCGATGAAAGTCTTAATACTTTGAGAATTCTTATGGATTCTTAGTAAAGACTAGATCGTTACCTATTTTCTTTTCGTGCGGTATTGCTTTTGGAAGGCGATCTACATATCGTTCTTCTCGCATGCATTAGCACATAAAGTTTTGACCGGCCTCGTTGTAGGGTGATTTCTACATAAATCACTTGGCGATCTGCTTAACATAGCGCAATATTTCGTGTCCCGAATAAAAAAGATCAAACATGGAAGAGAATTGTATGCGGTTGATTTAAGACTTGTGGAGGTTTTTATCGTGTAGTCGCTATGATTCTATCAAGCTTCTGATAAACCCCATTGAATTTAAATCCGAGTACATCATTCACTCACCATAGATCTTCCTACTAACTTTGATAACATACTTGACAAGTTTCAAGATGGTTATCTTTAACACTTAACAACTAACTTTAATTCCCGCACCTTTACTATACCGCTCTTTATATTACCGCTCTTTATATTCCTCGCTTTATCGCTTTACTTTATCATTTCATCATATTTACTTTCCGTCATTTTCTCTTTGTCCACTTGGACATATGTTTATGCTTCTGTTATTTTTCTTTTGTCCACTTGGACCATACTTTATTTTTCCGCTAAAACACTAATAAATAACAAAAACCTAAAAAATACATAAGGCTCTCTTTGGACTATCGGTTACTATCCCTAGCGCTTTGGAGATTCGGACTTATGGACCTAGTACCTCTGGACTCATTCTATTACTATCCTGTGATTGTTCTGTCTGTCTGGCATTGTTCTGTTGTATGTTTATGTGTGCAGGTATTTCCTTGAAAGCCCTTGATGATTAATTCCAAGGCATTGATATAAGGATTTTACCCGAAAACAGCCGTTACTCTTCCCGATTTTCGTCAGAATCTTAATGTGTTTAATGCAAAAGTGGTGCTAAGACGATAAGTTCATCTGGATCCCCAAGTGTTAATGTGTTGGTACTGATAAATCCAAAGGATGGGAAAACTACCTTGGCTCTTAATGTTAAGTGTTGGCTTCTTATTCGGTTAGACCGTTTCTTTCCTTAGCTTTTATTTTATGCATTAGGTTAGCCTCTTCATCTCCTCCCCTTCTTTAATTTTCAAAATCTTCTCCCTTTTTCCAAAATATTCTTATGTTTGCAATCTTTTCAAAACTTTTTCTATTAAAATGTCTTTTGCCCTTAGTGGCCCCTTTTTTTCAAAAAGTTTAGACACCGTTAATTATCGAAACGAGTGGTTATACCCCACGATTTTGAAATTGATTGATATAATGAGATCTTTTCCGCGTGAGAGAGCTAGTGGCATACTCGTTGATTTTATCCGAGTTGGAGCCCTTCTTTCATTTGCGATGCAAAGAACTCATTTGTTCTCATGCTCAAGATCAATGGCTGAGTATTTCTCTCCAACGATGATAAAGTGTTTATTCGTTTTTAAAACGTTTTTCCCTTTAAGCGGAACTACATTAGCTCTGACTTCTCCATTGCACCGAGGAGGTATGTAGGCCCGAAGCTTAACGCTTTGCCGAGCTTATTTTGAAAATAAAACAAGCCGTTTTTTAGCACACACACAACACAGATTTTCAAAAAGGTTCCCGTGGAGTACCACGGATATGAGGGGTGCTTTAAACCTTCCCCTCATATAATCAACACCCGTACCTGAGATCTCTTTCTTGTTTTAAAAACAAAACTTTGGGTTTTACGTTCTTTTCCCTTTTCCTTTGAAAAAATAAAGCGCGGTGGCGATTTCAAACGGAATATTGATTCGAGTCAATCCCATGGCTTCGATATCAGATTTTCCCCGCTACACCACCATACAAATTTTCAAACTTCAATTCGCTCAGACGCACAGTCAGCAGCTCAAACAGTCAACAGACGACCAGTTTGACCAAAAAAGTCAACAGACAGTCAAAAATGAAATTTTTTGTCAACATCCATATTTTGTCAAAAGATTCATCATTTGATCATTGGTTGATCATAATTCATCAAGAAAAGATCAAAAATCAGCAAAACCCTAAGTTTCAAAATTAGGGTTTTCTCCTAAAAAGTCAACTGAACTTTGACTGACCATAACTCTCTCCTTGTTCATTCAAAAAATTCCAACCAAAGCTTGTTTTGAAGGAAATTCAATTATCTTTCAAATGAAATTGATCCCATGGTCATTAGATTCACCATTTGAAAAATATGAGCTCAGACATTACAGGTCATTTTCAAAGTCAACAAAAAGTGGTTTTTTGTCAAAGGCCATAACATCAAGATAACTTCTCCAAATGAAAAAAAGTTTCCAAAGTAGCTTGTAGAGGACATCTTGAGGTTTCTAAAAAAGTATAAGAACTCCTTCATATGATAAAAATTGAGGGATTTATGCCTTGTTGAAGTTGGCTATATTTTAGGAAAATGCATGAAACCAACATTGATCAAAAATGTTTTTTTTCCAAAAGGGGCCAAGTTTCCATGATCCAAACATGATTCTAACAATGCTAAGGGCCTCCCACGACCAACCTAAGGCCCATAGCATTTTTATTTCTTTTTTGGTTTAATTTTATTACATTTAAAGTTAAATTGAAAAAGAAATGGTGAAGGATAATGATACATAGCTTTGATCTTAAGCTAAAGTCATCAAGAATTGATTCCACTCTGCAGCATGAAGGTACATAGCAGGCCTAGAGCAAGAGGTTGAAGGGAATTCAAAGCCATGGCCAAAGAATTCAAACTTTTTTATATTAAAGAATTCAAAAGTTCAAAGATCATCAATGCTTGGTAGCTTAGTTTTGAAGCTTATTCATTGCTTATAAATGAACTAGGACACTTCAGTAACATAGACACACAATTGCAGAATCAAATCCATGCTTGTAACACACTTGTATCACACTTGAAATTTTGCAAGAAATTTAAAATTCGAATTTTAAGTTTCAGTTAGTTTCAATCCAAACTAAGTATTCAAACATCATCTCTGAACTTCATTGAACCTATCCAAATAAGTTTTAAGCATCAAAACCTCACAAATCGAGCCACACAAGCCACGATTTGTTCAAACATAAATCACCTCATATCTGATCATTCATGCATGTTTAACAAGATGTAGACATATATTTGAGTTTAGTTTGATGTACTGATCGTTTCTGGAATTTTAATTGAGGGGTTATTCAATTTAGGCAAAATTAGAAGAAACAAGATGCATATTTAAACTCAGTGAATCAAGGCTAACAGAATGAACAGGTCGCGAAATATTTTTGTGTAGGTTTACCCCTATTCGCTATTTTGCAGGAATGAAGCTCATCTATTACAGCGCTTTTGGAAGAAAACGCTGTTAAAAGTGGAGTCTGGAGGTAGAAGACGAAGACGTGGCTTGCTCTGGTTGGTTGGTTTGCGCGCGCGTGCATTTTGAAGCTCAGACCAATCACATGCGTTGCGTTCCACTATCATATCATGAGCCTTATGATCTCAGCCATCAGATTTCATTAACTCAAGATCCAATGCTCTAGCCTTGCCAGTCCATACCATAGACTCTCTCAATAACCACACCAGATTATTAATTATATATTTTCCATTTTATTTTATTTACTTTGCAAAATTAATTTAAAATAGTTTAAAAAATCAAAAAAATATAATAAAAATAGTTTTAGGTTTATAAAATAATCTATTAATTTTTTGACACAAAAATATTTTATTTTTCTTAATAATTAAAGTATTTTTTTAATTAATTAGTATATATTTATATATTTGCTTTTTAATTATTTTAACCTATCAAAAAATCAAGAAAAATATTTTCTTTTTATTTAAATTAAGTTTATATATTATAGACTAATTTTGTACATATTTAGAATATTTTTCTCTTTAAGTTTTAATTATGTGTGTAATTATTTGTATAATTATATGTTAATTTAACTTAATAAATTTTCAAAACAACTTCAAAAAATCCAAAAAAATTAGTTTTATTTTAAAATTAATTAATAAGCAATATGAACATATTTTAGACTTAATTTTTAGGTTTAAATTTTACTTCTACCTTTTTCTCATTTTAATTAAATTAATTATGCATTAATTTTAATTAAAATCAACCATACAAAAAATCCAAAAATACTTCCTTTTATCTTATTGCAATTTAAATTCCTAGATAAAGTGTATAGGTTGTCAAAATTATGTAAATAGCGTAGTTTACATTTCCCGCACAATCGATGTAATAGCGTAGATTTACTTTCCGCATTTTACATTCCCGCACTTTAAATTTCTGTACATATAAAACTGTGTGCATGTCAAAGATAATAACTGAAGTGTTAGGTCACTAACTTCAAAGATAAAAATATCTGAACCAAAACACAATCACACTTGCACCTCTTAGGGTAATCCCTCTGTTACTCTTTTCAAAATCAAATTCTACTGTTTCAAATACAAATTCAAACTTTTGTTTACATCTGGTAAAGGAGAATTTTCTAAAAGAAATAGGAAGGGACCTTATAAACTTAGGGTAGATCTCCTAATTGCTTGCTCAAATTAAAACAAACAAATGTCTCATATATCATTGTTTTTCAAAACAAAACTTTCAAAAAAGACAATACTTGGTATATATCCAAACAAGGATCATTACGAAGTTAAAGCTCTTTTTTCAAAACATCTTTCGAAAGATAAAACACTTTGTATACATCCGCACAAGGATCATTACAAAGCCAATTTACAAAGGTATTTTAAAACCACATACAAGCATTTCAAGGCAAGAATAATGATTCAAAACAAGTGAGCTAAGCATTTAAGAGCCCATGGATAACCATGGATACGAAGGGGTGCTAATACCTTCCCTTTGTATAACCTACCCCCGAACCCAAAATCTCTTAAAGGTCTTTTTCTGTTTCTTTTATAAACCTTTCCTTAATTAGATAAAATAAAAGTCGGTGGCGACTCTCTGATTTTCAAAACTCAAAAACAAAAGAAGAGTCAGTTCGTATTTCTCTCACACGAGAGATAGAAAAAACCGAGGGCGACACGCATGCATGTGCTTTTTTCTGAATTAGTACACCTTCTCTATGATGTTTGAGCATTTCTGACCAAAACAACCTTCTTGAGGAAAAGTATCTTGACCTAGGAAGTCACCCCCCTATCTGAGATAGTTTGAGCTTCTTCAAGGAAAAACTTGTAATGATGAATGGAAAACATAAGACGCATCTTCATATCTTCAAGAGTTCATCCTCTGTTCAACTATCCTGCTGAACACACTCACTATAGCAATGTTGCTCCTTTAAATTAGATACTCACACCAGACATTAGATGTTATAACATTGTGTCTGACATTAAAACACAATTGTGTTGTTCAGTATATTCCACAAAGTCCATTTCTCAACAGATCCTAGCCTACTAACTTACTTCCACCTGAAGTGATCAACTGATGACCTCTTGACACTAGATGCACACCCAGGGAGGTTGCCACAATCTCAACATAAAGAACTGCCACTTCTTGCATTTTGTTGAGCATAACCTTACCATGTATATTTCAGATCATAGTCTGCCAAGACAATTTGAAATCCCTCTTGATATGGTGTTTCTCAATGTTACACAATGATTAACACTCTTTCTTACTTGAACTAGACGGATCCTCCTTATCTTCAGCTATGTTGATTAAATCACCAAACTTCTGTCTTCATAGTCACACTCACTTAGTGAAGTTTTCATTATGAGAGTAATCATGTATTGCTAGAACATATTACTAACATCAAGATCAGAACCTGCCCATTCTAATCCACATTAAGTCAGAACTGCCACTTTAGACATTAATGTTGCTTCTTCAAACTTCTCATGCACAGTCCTTGACATTCTTCCAGGATAACAGCACAAAGCGGTGTTGTGACATCTCCCAAGACATGAGTTTACCAGACTGTCATACCCCAATTTTTGACCTAAGATACCACCTCATATCATTGCATATACATCATTCGCATCACTAACAAATTGCATAGCTTGTGTTTGCTACTTGTGACTCAGCAGGGTTTAATCAAGAAATCACTCATCAGTGCAAGCAACAATCAATTAGGGTTTTGTTCTCCCTCCATCTCAAAAGAACTATCTTCATCAACAATCAACATTTGGTCCTCAGAGATTCACTTCAACAAGCTCAACAGCTTTGAATCGACCAAACTAGGGTTTTGCCTGAAGACAGCATACTCTTGACTTCTGCTCAGGATTTGTCCTAATGACTTGGGACATGACCTCAAGACCCCAAGTACATCATTTTGACCTAATCCATTGGCTCAAGACATCTCCTACACAAGGATTGATCAACAGTGAAATTGCAAATCCTCAGATTAGGGTTTTGAACTATCAGGGACCAAAATCAGGGATCACATTTGGGAAACCCTAAAAATCCCCAGGAAGTCAATCAAAGGTCTCAATCATCTTCAAATAATCCCTATGACAATATCCAATGAAAATTGTGTCTCAATTCAAGATCCACAGTCATCAATTTCATCAGGTCGACAATTAGGGTTTTTGACCTAATCACTGAACAATTGACTTTTTAATCAGGACATGGTGCCACAACTCAAACTATGATTCAATATCCTCTAATGCTTCAATGTGATCCATTCATACCATTCATTTGGTGAGGATAACCTGTTTCATTTGAAATCTCCAGAAACGCGATTCGTCTGAAAAAGTCAACTGCACAAGATCACCATTGACTTTTGGGGAATTTTGGTCAACCATGACTTTTGAAGTTTTGAATCATCAATATATGATATATGAAGTCATTTGATCAAGAAAAATCAAGAAAATCAATCAAGAATCAAAAAGTCAAAAGTTTGACTTTCCATACTTAGAAAATTTTCTAAGTGTTTTTCAATGGTTTTTTCCAAACTTTGGAAGGGAATTTCTCAAAATTTCACCTACAAACTGAAAAAAACTTCCAACATGAAAGTTGTAGATTTTGATCCAATGAACAACTTTGTCACATATAATTTTTTCCATAAGATCAACCATTTAAGAGATATGGTGCTTCAAAGTTGGCATCTTTGGAAAATTTCACTTAAAACTTCATTTTCTTCAAAGTTCATGGATCTTTTTCACCCATTTCCTTAAAGGCCTTGAGGAAACTTCCAACTAGGGTTTTGAAGTACACAACATGAGCTTTCCAAAATGTCCAAGAGCATGAAAAAACATGGAGTGTAGCTATGGTTTTGAATTTTGCCATTAGTGACCATTATGCATGAAATTACAAGCCATTTTTACCAAAGTTATGCACTATTCTACCAAATGATCCAATTGATGACACATAGAGGCAATAATTGAAAGATATTTCTGGTTTGAGATCAGAATGGAAAGAGATAAGAAGCTTAGAGAAATAACCATGGTTTAGTTACTTTTAACCATATGCATTAAATGTGAAAGATTCCTTTCTATCCCTTAAGCCAAATCATCAAACTTTGAAGCAAGTTGCAAAGCTCTGAGTTCAGAAAGTTTGGCCTATAAATAGAGGTCATTACTTCATTGCAAATCACACCAAAACATCACAAAAGATAGGTTTTCTCTTTCTTTCTTGAATTGCAAGTTTTAAGTTTCAAAGTGAGGAAGAAATCCCAACCTCCAAACCCTTGAAGTTCTGGCCAAAGTAATGATTCTAACATCTCATAAACATCATACATGATGTGTTTGAACCATTCACACACCTCAAATCATCCCAAAACTCAGAATCATCATCTCACCTCCAAATATGCATAACACTAGCCTTATCATGCCAAAATCCATACCAAGCAAATTCTGTCCAAACTAACCTTCTAAACATCATCCATACACTTCATATGAACTGTTCCAACCATCATACATGATCTGAAACACCAAAATCACTAAGCTTGATCCTCACTTGAACCATACTGCAGATCGAGTACCATGGATTGATCAAGAGGTTTTCAAATTGTTCCAGGCATCCAAACATGTTCCATAAGGTCCACTGAAGGTGTTCAGATCAAGAAACAACAACTGGAACTCCTCATTTGCAGAATTCGATTCTCACTTTTGTCGTTTTTGAAGGTAAGCTACTTGAACTTCAAACTCTATGAATCATGCATCATGAATGAAATATGAACATACCATCTCATTTCTGCACACATGAGGATCATTAACCCTCAATCAATTGCTATTTATCTTGCACACACACGATTTCAGATTTAAACTCAGAATTAGGGTTCTTCGTGTTCATCAGAAAATTGATAGCCTTAGGGTTAAAATAAATGCAATTAAATGATACCATTGTGTTCCTTATGAAAAATCGAGCAAGTTAGGCTATTCACTTGATCCAAACAATTCGGTTTTCAGAATTTTCAAATTCAATTTGGGGGTTGTGTTCTTGGCGCCAAATTTTGAAACTGAACTTAGGAACTTGATTTAAAATATATTCAATTCATTGCAAGAGATTAACAAACCACGCGCGTGGTCTGGTTGGTTAAGTTTTTGAGTTGTGAGAGAGAGGGCGCGAGTTCAACACTCATGGGGGCCAAAACATTTTTTTTATCACTATTTTCTTTCAATTTTTTACACAACTTTAATTAATTCATTGATCAATCAAATTAACTCATTTTTACTTCATTTTTTACACACTTCTTATTTAATATACATATTTTGACAATATCAAAAAAAATCATAAAAAAGGATTTATTTAATATGCTTTTAATTAGGTTTAAAATGATACATTTTTAAGTGTTTTTAAATACTTTAAATATTGTTCTTCATTTAATTTTTAACCTAATCACTTGTAAATATTTTTTGTGATCAAACCCTAATCATTTAGGTCTTAATTAAGCATTAAAACTTGTTTTAACTTAATTAAGTTGACTTTTGTCAAAATTCAAATCGTTTTAAGACGAGCGATCGCGATTCTTTTTCAAAACGATAAACCACTTCTTTTTGATTAAATCCTTTTGACTAATCAATCAATTTTCAAAATGAAGTGGGGCCTCTCGAATATTAGAGAGTGTAAGTCCCATTTCTTTTCTTTTTGTACAGTTTTTTTTAAACAATAAAACTTTTTTCAAAATAAAATCTTTTCAAACAACTTTCAAATCATTCAAATATTTTCAAAACCATGGGCCTCCATGTAGGTATAAGTCCCAAGCCCCTTTTGTACAGACCTTTGCCTTTGTACAGTTTTTCTTCAAACAGAAAACTTCTTTCAAAATAACTTTCAAACAGTTTTTTCAAACGACGCGTCTGTAAATAAAACAATCAACCATGTTTTGTAAATAAAAACATGGGCCTCCATGTAGGTATAAGTCCCAATCCCCTTTGTAAGTACCTGTTTACATAGCTTTGAATAAACTCAAAAGGACCTCTCCTCGAGTATAAGTCCCGAGCCCCCGTGTATTCAAATGGATCATGTTTACAGGTATATTTCCTTCATAAACTCCATTATATACACACACTTTGTCATATATATAATTGTTCATACCTGTTCATGTTTGTTCATACTTGTTCATGTTTGTTCATATGTGTGATATGTGTGCTTGTTCAACTTAGTACAACACTAGGTTCCCCATAGCCTCCTATTGGGCTTCGTGCAAAGAATCTCCCTAGTTTAGGTTAGGACATAGAGTATGGTTTCCCGGTGAAATCGCTCTAAGAGCTCAAACCAACTATACCATGCCTCCCCTTGGGCTTTGTACAAACGAGTGACCCTCCCATAGCCTCCTCTTGGGCTTACAATGCAAGGACCCTGGATTGTCCCTCCCATAGCCTCCTCTTGGGCTTACAATGCAAGGACCCTCGGATAGCCTCCTCTTGGGCTTCGTACAAGGACCCACGGGCTTCTTATAAGCATCCCCAATATCCAAATCAAATACCCTAGGAGATTAGACATTTATCATCTCTATGATAGGAGTATCTCTTCTATATCATCACAAACAATCAATCAATCAAAGTTTTTTGCCACAAGGCTGGCTAATCAATTAAATTTCTTTTGCCACAAGGCTGGCTAATCAATCAAACCGTTTTGCCACCGTACTGGCTGATTAATCAAAGTTTTTGTCACAAGGCTGACTTCATTGAAACTTTTGCCACAAGGCTGGCTGATTAATCAAAACTTTTTGTCACAAGGCTGACTTCATTGAAAGTTTTTGCCACAAGGCTGGTTAAACAAACAAAAACATCTTTATCATTCTAAGCGCCATAAGTGGCATGGCCCCGGGCTTATAATGAAAAGATTTTCAAACAAAAATCAAACAGATGTATGTGATGATATAGATTAGATACATCGAACATTTAGATGACATTTGTCTCTTTTCCTTTGCTTCCACTAGCATAAGTGGGAACTACGATTGCTCTGACTTTCTCAACATCCCTTTGAGAATACGTAGGCACAAGGTCGTATCCTTGGCGAGCAAAACTTCTCTCTCAAACCACTCAAACCTTAGCACCCGTAGACCCCGAGCTACAGATGCTTTGATTCCCTCTAAGGGATATGTATGCAGAGGATCGCGATGATCTTTGCGAGCATAATCAAACAAACACCTTAGGTCCCACCTATTTCACAAGAACCTCCACCATAACATAGAATGAAACAAACACAAAAAAAAGCCTATAGAGAACTATAGATACGTTGGGTGCTAATACCTTCCCTTCGTATAACCAACCCTCTTACCCAAGATCTCTCCCCCACTTTTAAGGTTATTGCAGCTTTTTTCCTTTTCCTCTTTTGGAAACAATAAAAAGTTTGGTCCGTACAAAAGAAAAATCATTTTTTGAGCACTCGAGCCCAAAGAAGGTATCAGGTGTCTCATCCCGAAAAAGGATAACGATTTTTCCCCGCGACAGAAAAATGGCGACTCCACTGGGGACCATCTTTTTATTGTTTCCAAAGAAAGGGTTATTTCTATTTGTTTTGTTTTTATTTTATTCTTGTTACATGTGTGGTTCCTTGGTTCTGTTACTTGTGTGATTCTGTTACAAGTGATACATTATGGACAAATCCTAACCAGGATTAAGAACACATAAGAATTAGGTGGAGGGTATAGTCATGTATGGCATACAAGGAGTTCAGTCCTTAAAAAGTCAGCATGAGAATCCTTCCGCTCAGTGGAGGTTCCTTGTTGGTAGTATATGTTTAGCAAGTTCAGTTGCGAAGACATTATTGCTTTCATTGAACTGTAGAAGCTGAGTTGGCTGTAGAACCCATAACCCATCCTGGCCTTATTAGGACGTGGTGCAGAAACGATCCAGGTGAAGACTTGGATAGTTGTCATGCGGAGAACCACACTCAGACGAGTTTTTCTTGAGAATATTTCTAGCTCACAAGTTCAGTTGTGCAAGCCGGTAATATCCGAAAGAAAAATGTAGACTCTGACGTATCAGTAGAACATGTTTTGCAGGTGATAAACCCTAGTACTATCCCATGTTTGGTTCTCTGACCTCATGCTCGTGACGCTGGACCTTTGAACCTATGTGTACTATGTTTGAATTACCATGTTTGTAGTACCATGTTTGCGTTACCATGTTTGAACTACCATGTTCGCTTTACCATGTTTGAATATGTGGCATCCATGCATCCATGCATTCATACATCCATAAAAAAAAAAACTTTTTCCATAAAAACATGATTTTTCCAAAAAAAATTTAGAGAATTTTCTTTGCAAACATTATAGGATTAAGTTATGGATTGGGTAAAAAGGCATACCAAGAGGTACGGTTTCAAAGAGCCTAATGTGGAAAGACTGAAAGAGTTAGCGTCTTTTGTACAAGATCCTTCTGATTTTAGGAAAAGCCATGGAAAGCTTTTGCCTATCTTGAACACTCATGTTGATGAAGGACTTCTTAAAACTCTGGTTCAGTTCTATGATCCCGTCTACCGGTGTTTCACCTTTCCAGACTATCAGTTGGTACCAACCTTGGAAGAATATGCCGATCTTTTGGGTATTCCTGTATCTGACAAAATACCTTTCAATGGTTTGGAAGCCATTCCTAAGTCACCAGTCATTGCAGCAAGTATCCACTTGAAGAAATCTGAAATAGAAAGTAATTGGACTACCAAAGGAAACTTTCCGGGTTTGACTTCGCAGTTTCTAATAAAGAAAGCCTTTGATTTCATTGAAACTGGTAGCATGATAGCTTTTGAAGTTGTACTAGCCTTGCTCGTCTATGGGTTGGTTCTGTTTCCCAACGTCAACGACTTTGTTGATATCAACGCCATAAAGATCTTTCTGATTGGAAATCCCGTTCCGACTTTGCTTGGTGACACGTATTTCTCTATTCATCACAGGAATCGCCAAGAAGGTGGAATCATTGTATGTTGTGCACCTCTTTTGTACAAATGGATTGTTTCACACTTACCTAAGTCTCCTATTTTCACGGAAAACCGAGAAGGCTTACGTTGGCCTCGAAGACTTATGTCTCTTACTAATAATGATATTCATTGGTATACCTTGGCTCGCTGTGGTACATAAACCATTGATACTTGTGGAGAGTTCGCCAACGTACCTCTCATTGGCACACAAGGAGGAATTAACTACAATCCGGTCCTAGCCCGACGACAACTCGGGTATGCAAATTCAGCTAAACCCATTGGTCTCGCAGTGGAATGCTACTTTTACCGAGAAGGGGAGGATCCTCAAAGGTTGAAGACAAGAATGGTAAGAGCTTGGTACGACGTCCGAAGAAAAGAAAAAGGTGGGGAAAGAAACTGCATTGCTACAAACGCCTATACCTGTTGGGTGAAGAAAAGAGCAAGGGAGTTTCAAATGCCTTATGATTATGAAAAACCCATGTTCCCTGCGGTGTCTCAACTACCCAACATTCCCATTGACACTACGGAAGAATACCAAGAGATTTTAGCCAAGATGAGGTTAGAAAAAGACGCTTGGGAAGAAAAGTTTCGTAAGACTGATGAGGAAAATAGAAAGTTGAAGAAAAGAGTGAAAGATCACGAAGAAACTCTTTATTATCAAGATGGTTGGCTCATGAGTAAAGATGAGAAGATCCGTCAGAAAGATGCCGCAATCAGAAGATACATCAAAGAAAGCAAGAGGAATCTTGAAGCCTCGACAAGCAACGCTCCGATGCCTGACAATTGGAAGAATGTTGTTGACAAACTGAGGGCTGAAAAGGCCGAATTGAAAGCTTACTATGGGAAAGAAATCCTGAGGCTCAAGCTGCACAATGCATTTGGTTCTTCGTCTGATGAAGATGTTTAGGATTTGTTTAGATTTTCATGTATCATTTGCTTCTGTAAGGAGCTACGCTCCAATGTTGTAACATTTCCCATTTATTTAATAAAAGAATAGTTTGTGTACAAATGTTTGCAAGAAAATAATCTTAAAATAATTGGAAAAATCATAAATTTCTTTTTGCATACATCATTCTGCATATCGAGTCTGTTGTATAGAGTCTCATCTTTTGGATCTTTCTCCATTAGATCGTCAAGCTGTCGCGTCTCAAAGTTTCTCGACCGCGCTCGCAATCAGATCACAGATACAATACTCGTTCAAGCAGAAGAAGAGTAATGGAACACTCTGAACAAGAGAATATTGAGCTCCGTGGTACAGTGACCACCCTTCAGGAAAAGTTGGAAAGTCTCACTACTCTGGTTGACTCTTTAATGGCCGCACAGAATCAGCCGCCGCCACCTAACAGTCAAGCAACGGTAACATCTGAAGTCACTACTCCAGTTTCTACAGTTGCATTCAGCATTCCGTCTTTCTCTATGCCAGAAGGCTGGGGCACGCCTTTCAGCTTTGGTGCAGGTTTCCGCCATAATTTTTCTGGGGTTCAAACAACCACAACTGAAGCGCCTGCTGCACAAGGTTCGGCGTTTATTCCACATTCAGGGGTAACTTTTTCCCAAATCACTATGGCACTTTCTCAACCCACTATGACAGTTCCGACCCCTACGGTTCACACAGTTCCTTATGGTGGCAATGAGATTTATCATGATCAGGATGATAGCATAAATCAGCGTAATCTTGTGGAAGATCTCCAAGAACAGTTTAACAAGATTCAGCTGGAAGTCAAAGCTATCCGTGGAAAAGATTTGTTTGGAAAGAATGCCCAGGAACTATGTTTGGTTCCCAGTGTACAAATACCAGCTAAATTCAAGGTCCCAGACTTTGAGAAGTACAAAGGTAGTTCTTGTCCACAAAGTCATCTCGTAATGTATGCCAGGAAGATGTCTACTTATGCAGATAACCATCAGTTGCTTATCCATTACTTTCAAGACAGTTTGACTGGTGCCGCACTGAAGTGGTACACAGGCTTGGATAGCACTAATATTCGAACATTCAATGACCTAGGTGAGGCCTTTGTCTGACAATACAAGTATAACTCGGATATGGCTCCAGACAGAGATCAGCTCCGATCCATGACTCAGAAAGATCATGAAGCTTTCAAAGAATATGCCCAACGATGGAGAGAAACTGCTGCTCAGATTAATCCACCGTTAAAAGAGAAAGAGATGACAAAGATCTTCTTGAATACTCTCAGTCCGTTTTATTATGAACGTATGATTGCTAGTGCTCCAAGTGATTTCACCGAAATGGTAAACATGGGGATGCGTCTAGAAGAAGGAGTCCGAACCGGACGTCTGACTAAAGAAGGTGGATCTTCGAGTGGAACCAAAAAGTTCGGAAGTGGTTTCCCAAAGAAGAAAGAACAAAGTGTTGACATGGTATCCCAAGGGAGGCCAAGAGGAAACGTCAATCGTCAATGACAGGTTGCTTCTATCACACCAGTTGTTAACACAGCACCGAACCCGGGATTTACCCCGCAGTTTCAACAACAACAGCCTCGACAACAGGTTCAGCAGTTCAACAATAATCAGAATCGTGTGCAAAGAGCTCCACAGTTCGATCCGATTCCAATGACCTACACAGAATTGTACCCTGCGTTGGTTGAAAAAGGTCTCGTTCAAACTAGAGCACCACCACCAGTACCTGAGAAACTCCCATGGTGGTACAAAGCAGAGGTCTCATGCCCTTATCATCAAGGAGCACCTGGCCATGATCTTGAGCATTGCATAGCTTTGAAATATGAAGTTCAGAGGTTGGTTAGATCTAATCTTCTCTCTTTCAGAAATTTGAATCCTAATGTGCAAGCAAATCCGCTGCCCAATCATGGAGGGCATGTTGTAAACATGGTGTATGGATGTCCTGGTCCATACCGAGTCTATAATATCAATTACTCAAGAGCCGGTTTGGTACAAATGCACGCCACTCTCTGTCGAGGGCCGAGTTTTCGCCAGCATCAATACGGTTCCTGTAGCATATGTTGTGTAGATCCTCATGGATGTTCGATTGTGAGAAGAGATCTCCAAGTGCTGTTGGATAATGGTACTATTCAGATCTACAGAAATAGGGATGAGAATGAAGTTAACATGATAGGATGTTATCCGCATGAGCTTTTAGTCTCAGATATCAACTCGGAAATGCCTAAAGTTAACGTCATCGTTCCTCATTTCAACATGCCTGAGCACATAGAAGTTACTTACAACAAGCCAAAGGTTCCTATTGCTCCTTTGATCATTTGTTTACCTGGACCTGTTCCTTATGACTCTGACAAGGCAGTTCCATACAACTACAGTGCAACAATGATAAAGGATGGACAAGAAGTTCCTTTACCTACTCTTTCATCTGTCGTGAACATCGCTGATGTGAGTCGAGTAACAAGAAGTGGACGTGTGTACACTCCACTACCTCCAAAGCAGCCTGTTGCTCCTGCAGCTGGACAAAATCCTGTCAATGTTCCAGTAGGGAATCCCGAGGAAACTCCTGTCAGTAATACAAACACTGATGTTGGCCAATCCAGTGGAACCAATGTCAATCCTGATTTTGATGAAATTTTGAAGCTTATCAAAAGAAGTGAATACAAGATTGTGGATCAGCTTATGCAGACTCCTTCAAAGATCTCAATACTTTCATTGTTGTTGAATTCAGAAGCCCACAGGGAAGCCCTGATGAGAGTTTTGGATCAGGCTTTTGTAGATCATGATGTGACTGTTGACCATTTTGATGGGATAATAGCCAACATAACAGCTTGTAACAATTTAAGCTTCTGTGATGAAGAACTCCCCGAGGAGGGTAGAAATCACAATCTTGCTTTGCACATTTCTATGAACTGTCAGTCAGACTCTTTGTCCAATGTGTTGGTAGACACCGGATCTTCCTTGAATGTGATGCCAAAGACGACACTTGCTCGTTTATCTTACCAAGGAATGCCTATGAAGTTCAGTGGTGTAGTAGTCAAAGCATTTGATGGATCGCGAAAATCTGTTATTGGCGAAGTCAACCTTCCCATGACAATTGGTCCACATACATTTCAAATCACCTTCCAGGTCATGGACATTCAAGCTGCTTATAGCTGTCTGTTAGGACGACCATGGATCCATGAAGCAGGGGCAGTAACTTCTACGCTCCATCAAAAGTTAAAGTTTGTAACAAATGGAAAATTGGTAACGATAACTGGAGAACAAGCCTTGATGGTGAGCCATTTGTCCAATTTCTCTTTCATAAGTGCCGATAATGAGGAAGGAACGCATTTCCAAGGTCTCTCTTTAGAAGACGAATCTTCCAAAAAAGAAAGCATCAATCTCTTCTTACAAAGAGGCAGTAAAAGTAGTGAAAGATGGAACTACCACTGGCTGGGGGCAAGTTGTGATCCCTACCAAGAATGAAACCAGAGCAGGACTCGGATGTTCACCAATGTTCTCAAACTGCACCAAGAAGGATGAAACCCTTCGTCCGATCAAAGAAACATTCATTAGTGGAGGATTCCTTAACCCAATTCCTCAAGAGGTTAATGTCCTTATCGAAGAATGCATCGAAGAAGGTCTACCTGATCCTGAAGAAGAATGGAAATGTTATCTCAATGACTCGGGATATATATCTCAGGAAGAACCATATCCTCCTTCGGAGAAACCCAAAGGCAAAGAAACTGAGCCTGTTCCTGCAGAGATATGGGACACCTTGGGACAACCAAGTGGAAAATTTGATTATATGGTGAAATACACTGCACCTGAAAGTTCAAAGATTGCGATTGAAAATATCCAACCAACTGGATGGGGAGATTCCTTTGAATATAATAGTCAACCAGAAGAGGCTTATCAGCCTTGTCAATTTTCTCAGCAGCCTGAATTACTGAAAATTTCGGCTTCAATGCATCTGCCAAGGTTTATAATCCTGAAGATGGTTACTATCACATAAATGCCATTTTTGAAGATGAAGGGGAAGATGGTCCCGCAGTTGATTCAGAAAGTGTCGCTGACAATGAGTCTCTTCATCCTGAAGACTGGGAAATACATCCTGAAAATTCTGAAGATTGTGACTCGTCTTATGCTCTTCAAGAAATAGAAGAAGACCGTTTCAACTCTACAAAGAACAAGGGTGGCAAACCAGGACCTTCAAATCCTGCTCGACCAGCGGTCAATGTCAATACTGAAGATAATTCTGAGGAGAATTTTCCTGAATACATAATACACAAAGGAGTTCGTTGCTACTGGAAAGCTGTCGACGTTCCGAATGTTGTTCGCCGCTCAAAGTAATCACCTCGCTGTTATTTTGACCTCCTGCCTTGCCCAAAGCAGAGAGATGTTTTATAGGGCTTTGCTTTTAAATGTTCCGCCCAAATAACTTTGTGTATAGGGCTTTGTTTTAAAAGTTTCCCTCTCTGTCCTGCCCAAGACAAATGAGTTTGTGTTTAGGGCTTTGTTTCAAAGATGAATCATAAATAAAGTGTCATTTTGAATTCCCTACACTATGTGTTTTTATTTTTTGCTTTTTTCTGGAAATGGTAATCCTAAAAAACCAAAATAAAATAAATAAAAAAAAACTTTTTCAAAAAAAAATCTGCATACACTCCTGCATTCATAAATTTTCTGAAATAGATATAAATCACATGTGCAGATTTACTATTGATAAACCCATTGAATGCAATAACCCTATGCCCTCTCCCAACTTTGAGTTTCCTGTGTTCGAAGCCGAAGAAGAGGAAGAAGAAGAGATCCCGGACGAGATCTCTCGATTACTTAAGCACGAGGAAAGAGTCATTCTGCCTCACAAAGAGCCTTTAGAAAAGATCAACTTGGGTTCTGAAGAAGACAAAAAAGAAGTGACCATTGGATCGCTGCTTGATGCTGATATCAAGAGTAAGTTGATAGACCTTCTCAAAGAATATGTTGACGTGTTTGCCTGGTCCTACCAAGACATGCCTGGGCTGGATACCAATATTGTTCAGCATTACTTGCCATTGAAGCCAGAATGTCCGCCAGTTAAGCAGAAATTACGAAGGACTCACCCTGATATGGCTAACAAGATCAAAGTGGAAGTTCAAAAACAGCTCGACGCAGGTTTTCTAGTCACCTCAGAGTATCCTCAATGGTTGGCCAACATAGTGCCAGTTCCGAAGAAAGATGGCAAAGTCAGAATGTGTGTTGACTACCGTGACTTGAACAAGGCCAGTCCAAAAGATGACTTTCCATTACCACATATTGACATGCTGGTCGATAACACCGCTAAGTTCAACGTCTTTTCCTTCATGGACGGGTTCTCCGGTTATAATCAGATCAAGATGGCTCCCGAAGACATGGAGAAGACATCTTTCATCACCCCATGGGGTACTTTTTGCTACAAAGTGATGTCGTTTGGATTAAAGAATGCCGGCGCAACTTACCAAAGGGCAATGACTACTCTCTTTCATGACATGATGCATAAAGAAATTGAAGTTTATGTGGACGACATGATAGCCAAGTCCAGCACAGAAGAAGAACATATTGAATACCTTTTGAAGTTGTTTCAACGACTAAGGAAATATCAGCTTCGCTTGAATCCTAACAAATGTACTTTTGGGGTTAGATCTGGAAAACTCTTGGGGTTCATTGTCAGCCAAAGAGGTATTGAAGTAGATCCCGACAAAGTCAGAGCTATTCAAGAGATGCCTGCACCAAAAACTGAAAAGCAAGTAAGAGGATTTCTCAGACGATTGAATTATATCTCCAGATTTATCTCTCAAATGACTGCTACTTGTGGGCCGATTTTCAAGCTTCTCCGCAAAGATCAAGGGGTTGTATGGACTGAAGATTGCCAGAAAGCGTTTGACAGTATCAAGGAATACCTGTTAGAACCACCAATATTGATTCCTCCAGTTGAAGGAAGACCACTAATCATGTACCTTACTGTGTTGGAAGAATCCATGGGTTGTGTGCTTGGACAGCAAGATGAAACCGGTAAGAAGGAGCATGCCATCTATTACCTGAGTAAGAAATTCACAGATTGTGAGTCTCGTTACTCCATGCTCGAAAAAACATGTTGTGCTTTGGCTTGGGCTTCAAAACGTCTCCGCCAATACATGATCAACAATACTACTTGGTTAATCTACAAAATGGATCCGATCAAGTATGTCTTTGAAAAGCCTGCCTTAACAGGAAGGATTGCCCGATGGCAAATGCTGTTATCCGAGTATGACATTGAATACCGTGCTCAAAAAGCGGTCAAAGGAAGCATTCTCGCCGATCATTTGGCGCATCAACCAATTAATGAATATCAATCTCTCAAGTTTGACTTTCCTGATGAAGATGTCTTGTACTTGAAGATGAAAGATTGTGATGAACCATTACCTGAAGAAGGTCCTGATCCTGGATCAAGATGGGGCCTAATTTTTGATGGAGCAGTAAACGCTTTTGGCAATGGAATTGGGGCAATCATCATCACTCCCAAGGGTACTCATATCCCGTTCTCCGCCAGATTGCTATTTGATTGCACCAACAACATCGCAGAATATGAAGCTTGTATCATGGGTCTAGAAGAAGCCATTGACTTAAGGATCAAGATCCTAGACATATATGGAGATTCAGCCCTCGTGATCAACCAAATCAAAGACAAGTGGGAAACTTACCACCCTGGTTTGATTCCTTACAGAGATTATGCAAGACGTCTGTTGACTTTCTTCAACAAGGTTGAATTGCATCATATACCTTGAGATCAGAATCGAATGGCAGACGCCTTGGCTACTCTATCTTCCATGTTCAAAGTCAATCACTGGAATGATATGCCTACAGTCAGAATCACGCGCCTTGAAAGGCCCGCCTATGTGTTTGCAACCGAAGCAGTCATCGATGATAAACCGTGGTTTCACGACATCAAACGCTTCCTTCAAATTCAAGAGTACCCACTTGGGGCATCAAACAAAGATAAGAAAACTCTAAGGAGACTTTCTGGCAGTTTCTTCCTGAACGGAGATGTGCTATACAAAAGAAACTTCGACATGGTTTTGCTCAGATGCGTGGACAGACACGAAGCAGACATGTTAATGCATGAAGTGCATGAAGGGTCCTTTGGAACTCATTCAAATGGGCATGCAATGACCAAAAAGATCTTAAGAGCAGGATACTATTGGTTGACAATGGAATCTGATTGTTGTACGTGAAGAAATGTCACAAGTGCCAGATCTACGCAGATAAGATCCATGTACCACCGACGCTACTCAACGTTCTCTCATCTCCGTGGCCTTTCTCCATGTGGGGTATCGACATGATTGGAATGATCGAACCGAAAGCTTCAAACGGTCATCGTTTCATCTTGGTAGCCATTGATTACTTCACCAAATGGGTCGAAGCAGCATCTTACGCCAATGTTACAAGACAAGTGGTTGTGAGGTTTATCAAGAATAACGTCATTTGCCGATACGGTATTCCCAGCAAGATCATTACTGACAATGGTTCAACTTGAACAACAAAATGATGAAAGAATTATGTGAGGAATTCAAGATTGAGCATCATAACTCTTCTCCTTACAGACCAAAAATGAACGGCGCCGTTGAAGCCGCCAACAAGAACATTAAGAAGATTGTCCAGAAAATGGTCGTCACTTACAAAGACTGGCATGAAATGCTGCCATTTGCTTTACATGGGTACCGTACTTCAGTGCGTACTTCAACAGGGGCAACTCCCTTTTCTCTAGTATACGGCATGGAAGCTGTGCTCCCCGTAGAAGTGGAAATCCCATCAATGAGAGTCCTCATGGAGACTAAGTTATCAGAGGCTGAATGGTGTCAAAACAGATACGATCAGTTGAACTTAATCGAAGAAAAACGTATGACTGCTCTATGCCATGGACAGTTATACCAAGCAAGGATGAAACAAGCCTTCAACAAAAAGGTTCGACCTCGTGAATTTCGAGAAGGCGACCTCGTGCTTAAAAAGATCTTGTCTTTTCAACCAGATTCTAGGGGCAAATGGTCTCCTAATTACGAAGGCCCGTATGTTGTCAAAAGAACATTTTCTGGCGGCGCCATGACTCTTGTAACCATGGATGGTGATGAACTCCCACATCCTGTGAATGCTGATGCAGTCAAGAAATACTTTGTCTAAAAAATACAAAAGAACAGCTCGGTAAGTCGAAAACCCGCAAAGGGCGACTTAGGCAAAAATGAGCGTCTCGGTGGACTGAAAACCTGAAAGGGCGGTCCAGGCAAAAATTAGAGACAATAAACAGAAAAATTCATCCTGGTAGATTGAAAACCTGAAAGGGCAATCTAGGCAAAAATTAAGGAATTATGACAAAGTAACTGCATCAGTCCATACTTCGTCACCTGAGGAGTCTTTTTCATCAAAGGATCTTCAATCAAATCATCGCCAATCTGAAGCGACAAGCACAGTTGGAACTCAAAGTTGTTAGGGGGAATAGTGGTTATTGCTTTCAATGTAGCCTTTTCCGCATAATTACCATTTCCAACTTTTGTAAATACTCCATGGAATCACGCCTTTAGCTGATTACCATCCTATTAAATAAATTTGAGCCTTGTGCCCATTTGTTTGCAATCTCTAATTTCTTTTAGCTTGCAAAATGACGCTTTAATTGTGTTATTCACTTTTGGAAAAAAAAAGAAAAAAAGTTTTAAATGAATTTACTTTCCTTTTTCAAAATAAAAGCGAAACTTTCCTTTGAGTTGTGAACAACAGAAGGAACATCAACAGCTATCTCCATAGGATGAATCAAAGATTATGATAGGAAAAGCTCTTCTATCCCCAGTAAAGAAGCTCTTCTATCCCCAGTGAAGAAGGTCTTCTATCCCCAGTGTCGAAGATTTTTCCATCTCCAGTAAAGAAGATTCTTCCATCTCAGTGAGAAAAATTGCTCATCTTCCCCAGAGAAGTTTAAAACATGCAGCACCATTCATCACCCGTGCTATCTACAACGAGTTGAAAAACATTTGCCAAGTATCTGGTTGTATTGCGACGTCGGTCCCTCTCCAGTATACACTTCATTATCTGTCAGTATTGTTAGCATGCATGCGACATTCATGACATTCATCATTCATACATATTTGCATCATTTATGCATTCTTGCATTTTTCAATGTCTGCCTAAAATCACTTGTCCAGGATATACCTATCCCAAAAAAAAGAAAAAAAAAAGAGAAAAAGCAAAAAAAAGGAAAAAAAAAGAAAAAGAAACAGGTACGGGCGTGTCATCTCTCCAGTAGGTTGTCACCCATAAGCAGAAATAACTTCTTCTTTCTCCAGTTCCCCACTGAGATCATTCCTCGCGGAAGAAGGTTGCTTTAGTTTTCTCCTCTCAAAACAAAGGAGAAAATCCCCAGTTGAGTTCATTCCTCATGGGTACAAAGTCTTGTTTGACTGTTTCTTTCCAATTCATTCTTGGATAGAACCTTGTCTTTACCAAAGATTCAAGTTCTGATTCCTCAAATAGAGTCGTGAAAAACAAACCATAAGCAATAGCCTCATCATCTGAGCAGCTTATGTCTCTTTCAAAAATTTCCTCTCAAGGAAATCAATCATGAAGATCATTTGACGATCAGGGCCTTATTATTGTTCACAAGGCTGAATAACCAGTAATTTCCCTAGCAAAGTCTCCAGGATCATTTTATCACTCGGCTGATAATTGATCATGTCTTCAGAACCACTATCACGAGGCTGGTAGTCGGTAACCTTTTTGTTCTGGTTATATTATTAAACATGTCTATCACCATGCTGATAGTCGGTAATATTAACCGAACATTTGAAACTCTTTTTACCTTGTCAAGTCTATCACAATGCTGGTAGTCGGTAATACAGTTTCACACCTTTCACCTTCGCATTATTAAACAAGTCTATCCCCATGCTGATAGTCGATAATGTCGATAGGTAAGCTTTTCTTACAAAGCTATCATTCCCCGGTGAAGCATACACTTGCTTTCCCGAAAAGACAAAACGGATTCTCTTCCTAAAACGGATTGAGACATCCTCCCCGATCTCTTTTCCCCAGTGGAGTCAGTTATTGATATCCCCTCGGTAAAGATATCCTTACATCATTCGCAATTTTGGTATCTTAGGTCCAAAATTCGCGTCTTCTGATATTTAAGTCTCTTCCACCTTATCAAAACGAAGATTTTCAATCTTCATCTCTCAGGTTGAAGAAACTTAAATAGGGGCATCTGTCATACCCCAATTTTTGACCTAAGATACCACCTCATATCATTGCATATACATCATTTGCATCACTAACAAATTGCATAGCTTGTGTTTGCTACTTGTGACTCAGCAGGGTTTAATCAAGAAATCACTCATCAGTGCAAGCAACAATCAATTAGGGTTTTGTTCTCCCTCCATCTCAAAAGAACTATCTTCATCAACAATCAACATTTAGTCCTCAGAGATTCACTTCAACAAGCTCAACAGCTTTGAATCGACCAAACTAGGGTTTTGCCTGAAGAAAGCATACTCTTGACTTCTGCTCAGGATTTGACCTAATGACTTGGGACATGACCTCAAGACCCCAAGTACATCATTTTGACCTAATCCATTGGCTCAAGACATCTCCTACACAAGGATTGATCAACAGTGAAATTGCAAATCCTCAGATTAGGGTTTTGAACTATCAGGGACCAAAATCAGGGATCACATTTGGGAAACCCTAAAAATCCCCAGGAAGTCAATCAAAGGTCTCAATCATCTTCAAATAATCCCTATGACAATATCCAATGAAAATTGTGTCTCAATTCAAGATCCACAGTCATCAATTTCATCAGGTCGACAATTAGGGTTTTTGACCTAATTCACTGAACAATTTACTTTTTAATCAGGACATGGTGCCACAACTCAAACTATGATTCAATATCCTCTAATGCTTCAATGTGATCCATTCATACCATTCATTTGGTGAGGATAACCTGTTTCATTTGAAATCTCCAGAAACGCGATTCGTCTGAAAAAGTCAACTGCACAAGATCACCATTGACTTTTGGGGAATTTTGGTCAACCATGACTTTTGAAGTTTTGAATCATCAATATATGATATATGAAGTCATTTGATCAAGAAAAATCAAGAAAATCAATCAAGAATCAAAAAGTCAAAAGTTTGACTTTCCATACTTAGAAAATTTTCTAAGTGTTTTTCAATGGTTTTTTCCAAACTTTGGAAGGGAATTTCTCAAAATTTCACCTACAAACTGAAAAAAACTTCCAACATGAAAGTTGTAGATTTTGATCCAATGAACAACTTTGTCACATATAATTTTTTTTCCATAAGATCAACCATTTAAGAGATATGGTGCTTCAAAGTTGGCATCTTTGGAAAATTTCACTTAAAACTTCATTTTCTTCAAAGTTCATGGATCTTTTTCACCCATTTCCTTAAAGGCCTTGAGGAAACTTCCAACTAGGGTTTTGAAGTACACAACATGAGCTTTCCAAAATGTCCAAGAGCATGAAAAAACATGGAGTGTAGCTATGGTTTTGAATTTTGCCATTAGTGACCATTATGCATGAAATTACAAGCCATTTTTACCAAAGTTATGCACTATTCTACCAAATGATCCAATTGATGACACATAGAGGCAATAATTGAAAGATATTTCTGGTTTGAGATCAGAATGGAAAGAGATAAGAAGCTTAGAGAAATAATCATGGTTTAGTTACTTTTAACCATATGCATTAAATGTGAAAGATTCCTTTCTATCCCTTAAGCCAAATCATCAAACTTTGAAGCAAGTTGCAAAGCTCTGAGTTCAGAAAGTTTGGCCTATAAATAGAGGTCATTACTTCATTGCAAATCACACCAAAACCTCACAAAAGATAGGTTTTCTCTTTCTTTCTTGAATTGCAAGTTTTAAGTTTCAAAGTGAGGAAGAAATCCCAACCTCCAAACCCTTGAAGTTCTGGCCAAAGTAATGATTCTAACATCTCATAAACATCATACATGATGTGTTTGAACCATTCACACACCTCAAATCATCCCAAAACTCAGAATCATCATCTCACCTCCAAATATGCATAACACTAGCCTTATCATGCCAAAATCCATACCAAGCAAATTCTGTCCAAACTAACCTTCTAAACATCATCCATACACTTCATATGAACTGTTCCAACCATCATACATGATCTGAAACACCAAAATCACTAAGCTTGATCCTCACTTGAACCATACTGCAGATCGAGTACCATGGATTGATCAAGAGGTTTTCAAATTGTTCCAGGCATCCAAACATGTTCCATAAGGTCCACTGAAGGTGTTCAGATCAAGAAACAACAACTGGAACTCCTCATTTGCAGAATTCGATTCTCACTTTTGCCGTTTTTGAAGGTAAGCTACTTGAACTTCAAACTCTATGAATCATGCATCATGAATGAAATATGAACATACCATCTCATTTCTGCACACATGAGGATCATTAACCCTCAATCAATTGCTATTTATCTTGCACACACACGATTTCAGATTGAAACTCAGAATTAGGGTTCTTCGTGTTCATCAGAAAATTGATAGCCTTAGGGTTAAAATAAATGCAATTAAATGATACCATTGTGTTCCTTATGAAAAATCGAGCAAGTTAGGCTATTCACTTGATCCAAACAATTCGGTTTTCAGAATTTTCAAATTCAATTTGGGGGTTGTGTTCTTGGCGCCAAATTTTGAAACTGAACTTAGGAACTTGATTTAAAATATATTCAATTCATTGCAAGAGATTAACAGACCACGCGCGTGGTCTGGTTGGTTAAGTTTTTGAGTTGTGAGAGAGAGGGCGCGAGTTCAACACTCATGGGGGCCAAAACATTTTTTTTATCACTATTTTCTTTCAATTTTTTACACAATTTTAATTAATTCATTGATCAATCAAATTAACTCATTTTTACTTCATTTTTTACACACTTCTTATTTAATATACATATGTTGACAATATCAAAAAAAATCATAAAAAAGGATTTATTTAATATGCTTTTAATTAGGTTTAAAATGATACATTTTTAAGTGTTTTTAAATACTTTAAATATTGTTCTTCATTTAATTTTTAACCTAATCACTTGTAAATATTTTTTGTGATCAAACCCTAATCATTTAGGTCTTAATTAAGCATTAAAACTTGTTTTAACTTAATTAAGTTGACTTTTGTCAAAATTCAAATCGTTTTAAGACGAGCGATCGCGATTCTTTTTCAAAACGATAAACCACTTCTTTTTGATTAAATCCTTTTGACTAATCAATCAATTTTCAAAATGAAGTGGGGCCTCTCGAATATTAGAGAGTGTAAGTCCCATTTCTTTTCTTTTTGTACAGTTTTTTTTAAACAATAAAACTTTTTTCAAAATAAAATCTTTTCAAACAACTTTCAAATCATTCAAATATTTTCAAAACCATGGGCCTCCATGTAGGTATAAGTCCCAAGCCCCTTTTGTACAGACCTTTGCCTTTGTACAGTTTTTCTTCAAACAGAAAACTTCTTTCAAAATAACTTTCAAACAGTTTTTTCAAACGACGCGTCTGTAAATAAAACAATCAACCATGTTTTGTAAATAAAAACATGGGCCTCCATGTAGGTATAAGTCCCAAGCCCCTTTGTAAGTACCTGTTTACATAGCTTTGAATAAACTCAAAAGGACCTCTCCTCGAGTATAAGTCCCGAGCCCCCGTGTATTCAAATGAATCATGTTTACAGGTATATTTCCTTCATAAACTCCATTATATACACACACTTTGTCATATATATAATTGTTCATACCTGTTCATGTTTGTTCATACTTGTTCATGTTTGTTCATATGTGTGATATGTTTGCTTGTTCAACTAAGTACAACACTAGGTTCCCCATAGCCTCCTATTGGGCTTCGTGCAAAGAATCTCCCTAGTTTAGGTTAGGACATAGAGTATGGTTTCCCGGTGAAATCGCTCTAAGAGCTCAAACCAACTATACCATGCCTCCCCTTGGGCTTTGTACAAACGAGTGACCCTCCCATAGCCTCCTCTTGGGCTTACAATGCAAGGACCCTGGATTGTCCCTCCCATAGCCTCCTCTTGGGCTTACAATGCAAGGACCCTCGGATAGCCTCCTCTTGAGCTTCGTACAAGGACCCACGGGCTTCTTATAAGCATCCCCAATATCCAAATCAAATACCCTAGGAGATTAGACATTTATCATCTCTATGATAGGAGTATCTCTTCTATATCATCACAAACAATCAATCAATCAAAGTTTTTTGCCACAAGGCTGGCTAATCAATTAAATTTCTTTTGCCACAAGGCTGGCTAATCAATCAAACCGTTTTGCCACCGTACTGGCTGATTAATCAAAGTTTTTGTCACAAGGCTGACTTCATTGAAACTTTTGCCACAAGGCTGGCTGATTAATCAAAACTTTTTGTCACAAGGCTGACTTCATTGAAAGTTTTTGCAACAAGGCTGGTTAAACAAACAAAAACATCTTTATCATTCTAAGCGCCATAAGTGGCATGGCCCCGGGCTTATAATGAAAAGATTTTCAAACAAAAATCAAACAGATGTATGTGATGATATAGATTAGATACATCGAACATTTAGATGACATTTGTCTCTTTTCCTTTGCTTCCACTAGCATAAGTGGGAACTACGATTGCTCTGACTTTCTCAACATCCCTTTGAGAATACGTAGGCACAAGGTCGTATCCTTGGCGAGCAAAACTTCTCTCTCAAACCACTCAAACCTTAGCACCCGTAGACCCCGAGCTACAGATGCTCTGATTCCCTCTAAGGGATATGTATGCAGAGGATCGCGATGATCTTTGCGAGCATAATCAAACAAACACCTTAGGTCCCACCTATTTCACAAGAACCTCCACCATAACATAGAATGAAACAAACACAAAAAAAAAGCCTATAGAGAACTATAGATACGTTGGGTGCTAATATCTTCCCTTCGTATAACCAACCCTCTTACCCAAGATCTCTCCCCCACTTTTAAGGTTATTGCAGCTTTTTTCCTTTTCCTCTTTTGGAAACAATAAAAAGTTTGGTCCGTACAAAAGAAAAATCATTTTTTGAGCACTCGAGCCCAAAGAAGGTATCAGGTGTCTCATCCCGAAAAAGAAAATTCAAATACTCTGACTATCCATAGAGATAATATATCTCTATAGAATGACTTAGAACACAAGAAACAATTTGTGTTCATGACGCGAAACAAGACTCTACTCTTTACAAAACAACTGTAAAGAATGACCTTAGACTTAACAATGTCTGAACATTAACCTTATACCCTATGCTTGTCACAATTTGACAAACATAACCTAGACTCTAGACTTTACTCATATCCGAAAGAAGAACATGAGAGACTCCAAAAAAATGAAACGAAACAGACTCTAGAAACCTGAGCAATTTAAACAACATACCTAGATTTTAAAAAAATGTTTTGATTAAGATATGTTATTTGAAGAAGAACTGCATCAGGAGAATTTGTGCATAGGTTGGAACATGCACTAAGTCAGAACAAGTGATACACACCATCAACACATGTTTTTAGATGATAGAACAAAGAACGAAACATGTTTTGAGTTGTGTTCTGACATCTTGTATGGCATTGTTCTTCTGGCTTAAAGCTTAGTCTTTGAGAGACTTTTCATTTGATTACAAGAATAATAATATTGTCCTTGATGATCTTCATACTCTCTTACTCCCCCTGAGATATACAAATTTAGGACATCTTTGATGTTCGTCCTTAAAGCACCCTTCATTTGGAATTTGTCACAGTTTCCAAATTTAGAATCTTCAGTTTGCTTGCTACACAAGAATCAGATTGCCACACTCTGCAACTTGAAGTAAAAGAAACTATAATTGTATAACCATAAATTAATCTTCAGCAGATAAGTCTGAACCTTATCTCTCTGGTGTCTTCAACAGTAGTTATGATGTATTTTCATGTAGATCTTTTTCTTTCATCACATACTTCTTCTCTTCATACAGACATAGCAAAATATCCATCTCCCGTCAAGATATTTAACAGAATCAGTATGCTTCACCAGGTACCATTGCCATACTTCCTGAACTTGTGAAGATAATAGTGAACATTAACATTCAGTTCACACTAGTCCTTGAATACACAACTGGAAGGACTTCTCATCTAATAGGTACTAAGTCTCCCGTCAAAGTACGTATTAGTTACTCAGTAAGATTTACTACTCACACTAGTTCATCTTGACTGATTTCTTCTTCTCAGCCTTGCATCCAAGTTTACACCTAATAAATACTAAGTCTCCTATCAAAGTACTTATTAGTTAGTCATTTAGAATTTATTACTCACACTAGATCATTCTTACTGATTACCTCTTCACACTCATATATATTCCTCTTGGCAAAAATAACAACAAAAAGAAACTAAAGATCTTAAGATGATGTTGTAACATCTGATATGACATCATCCTTCATGGTTCTTGGTTAACATCTCTAACATCTAATTCATAGCACTTGGGTGGAAACAAAAGAGTGTAAATATCAGCAACATCTAGACATATCAAGGAATATAATAGACAACATCTCAATAAGCTTTTCTTTAGACTTTCATTCTGATTTTGAGATGATGGATGCCATAGTCTTTACCTATAGAGGAGATTCCCTCATTTAGGTTTCTGGAACAGACTCAGTTACGGCATAATACTGAATCAGTCAGATTCTTCTGAGCCATCTGACTTCCTTGATTCTACAAAACACTACCCTTTTTGGATAACAACAAGGGTAGTCATCATTCGTGACAATATTTCACTATGGTTGAAACACAATATTCAGCTCCAACAACTTCTCTATGGTTATGAATGCAAATCCACATATCTGGTTCCTTTGATCAGAAGAGGATACCAGATATAAGCTCATCTTGATTCAAACATAAAGGATCAGAAAGGAATACCTTCATGAGTCTTCTTTAGCACTGAGCTTTTTCTTCTAAACTCCCATAAATTAAGATTTGGAGCAGAAGTACATGTTGAACGTGTCCTGATCAACTTATAATCAGATGTCTCCTCTTCTAGACCAGGAGTAGGTTCCAAACCAATGTTCTCACACTACATTAGTTTAGCACCAAAATATTTGTTCTTCAGCTGGTAGCTGCATACCAGTACTAATGTCCCGATATTCAGTAGGACATCTGTTCCTCCTTCTAGGAACACTCCAGCCCTGAAACTCTTCAAGGTTCACACTTGCAGATGATTATGAATATCATTGATCAGTTGACATTCATCAGCTCTAATAAACCATGCCATTATGAGTGGACTTGAGAGATTACTCAAGTATCTTTGACACTTTAATCATAGCTGTAAGGTTCTGCCATACATTCTGTTGAATAAAAACAACCCTAGAATCTTTCTTTTAAAATAGGGGTTGCACCAGAGGCTATGCAACGGAAAATAGCCATATATCAACAGAACTTACACAATGCCTACTCCATGAACCACTTGTAAGCATGAAATCCAAGGATTGACTGTAACTCAACCCTGCAAAAATGCTTGCTTCTGCACCAAGCAACAGACTAGACCTAACCAAATTCCTGACATGATAAAACCACATAGGTACATAGGATACCTTATCAACATCTTCACTCCCGCATGAAGGTTTTGATACTTTTCTTCTCTGTACATAGATACATGCTGAACAATTCAATTCAAATTCTTCACTCTCGCATGAAGCCTTTGAATTTAGCTCTTCTTGTTCCAGCATCAACAGCTCTGGTCAGGTTGGTCTAATCCTCCATATATAGGTCCATCCTCTACTTCAAGGGACCATACAATATGAACACTTCTTGTTTAAACAATCTTCCACCTTCAGCACAACCAGAACGTATCCCTCATGGATCTCATCCTGAAAACAGACAGGATGCCTGCTCTGATACCAATTGAAATTCGGGTATGACAGACTCAGGATGTCACTCACGAAGTCAATACATCTGATCTGTTATCAACTTAGCAAAGGCAGAACAAAAAGATCCCCAATTTTTTATTACCCCTAAGAAGAAGGAGTCTATTGAGTATTGGGATCATGTTAGCTCAGTCAACATAACCAGATTGTAAACTTTATTGGTTCTGTAATTGGACAAGCTATCAAACCTGAACATGATGTTATATACGATGTTACAACATCCAAGACTGACCAAACAATACAATGCAGAAGATAAATAACACAGTGAATTGTTAACCCAGTTCGGTTTAACTACCTACTCTGGGGGCTACCAAGCCAGGAAGAAGATTTCACTATCAGTAGTACTATTTTATGTAAACAACCTCTGGTTTAAAAATAAACAACCTCTGGTTTACCTAGTCACTACCCAATGCAACCTTTATCTTAGAACTCCATCTAAGACAAGAGAACCTCTGCTCACTCACTAGTGATACCTAACTGTTACAACCCTGTAACAGCTATTTAAACAATTAATAATAAACACTAACTTGATCTTGCTTCACAGCTTCAATAAAAATTAAAATACTCAACTCTTACCTACAGGTTTCGAGTGAGAGCAATAACTTCTCTTACCTATAGGTTTCGAGAAGGACATGGCAGCCATCCCACAACCTGGGTGGTCTACCTATAGAAACCCTAATGACCACATCTTTTTAAAACACAGTTTTCTATATCAAACTAGGTTACAAAGGTTTATATTTATAACATATTCCTAATTGGACTTGGGCTTACAAATCGCAGCTTTACTGGCTGTTACAAATCTGCAGTTATCTTCTGCTAAAAGAAAGGTTTTCAATCACAAGTTTCCTAATTTATCTCCTAAATTAGAAACTGCTGAATCTTCAATATTCTGATTTGATTCTTCAATATTCTGACTTGATTCTATTGACCTTTAAATCTGCGCCACATAGGATTACATAATATTCCATAGAATATTCTGTATTTCTTAATTATTAGACTGAATCTTCATTCCAGTTCTACAGGCACGGTGTCATGAGTTGATGTCATGACATTCCATATAACATCTTGCTTGTACCTGTTTTGTTCTTTTATTTTTGCAAGACTTATACATTGTATTACATTTTGTTGCTATTATATTTTAGCCAAACATAGATGCCAATTTGCCAATAAAAACATCCACATTTCCCCCTGAACTGCATCATTCAACATGGCATTGTTGGCTTCGACCTCCATGTTGATCATCTCGGCTTCGAGAGCCGCTTTTCGCTTGTTCTCGGCCAGATAAGCCGAAATCTTTTTGAAAAACGAAAACTCAGACGTAATCAGGGTTTTCATCCCAGCCTGTGGGCAGTATTTCTGATGATTCCCCTTCTTCAGGATCTCCCATGATCTCTCGATCCCATTGAAACCCTCGATCCCATTGAAACCCATTAGGGTGGAGAGTTAAGAAGTATAGAGCATTTTTATTTGGGGAGTAAACATCCTCCGCTGGTTGACATGGGCCTATATTCTCCAGATTTCTGTCGAAGTTTATCTTATCCACTTGATTTACTTCACTCATGAACTAACTCTGGTCAACCTCTATGTTTTCCACCACACTGTCTTCTTTCCATATGGACACCCTCTCATGCATGGTTTAGGGCACTGCTATAATCCCATGGATCCATTCTCTTCCTTGGAGCAAGTTGTAATTGGCTTTCGCTGGTATTACCATGAACATTGTTGGTCTAGTGATTGAACCAACAGTCAAATCTACATGGATAACCCCCAGGGTCTGTCCTATTTTTCCTTCATAGTTTGACAGAACCATGTTGTGGGGCTTCACATCTGTGTCGAACATGCCCAGCTTTTTCAGCATAAATTGTGGCATGAGGTTCACTGCGGCACCTCCATCTACCAGCACTTTATTGATTCCAAACTATTCGACTTTCACCCTTATGTAAAAGGGTTTGATATGACTCTGCATCCCCTGTATGGTCTCTCGAGTTGGGCATTTTGCTCTTCGATAGCGCTGTTACTAAGCACATTGTAACATACAGGTTTGTGCTTCGCCATCTCTGCTGCTTCAGCCTCGTCATCGTCTTAAATTTAAGTTTCCTGATTATACTCGTATGGTAGAACGAAATCATCTGTGAGCATCTCTTCCTCTTTACTTTGTTCCTTCTGAATCTTCTGATTCTCTTTCTGGTTTTCATGAGGAAATAATTTCCTTCCCACTAGAGGTTTTGTAGAGTTCATCAAGTTTAAGGGAGCTTTCGTGTTGCTAGATTCTCCAACTTCCAACGAAATTGTCTCTCTCTACTTTTCTTAGCCTCTGGTGCCTCCTCCACTGGGATCTTGACATAGTGTAGTTCCATAACCTGATAGCCTCCCTTTCAGTTGCTTGGAATTGCCTCCTGTATGCCCAAGACGTTCTTCCTCCTTTGTCGAAATTTCTCCATTTGCCCTTATTTGACCCTGCCTGAGTCCACCTGTCCTCTGGGATCTGTGCTGCAAATTTGAAGGTAACTTTCCTAGCCTTTGGGTGGGGGTTGTCTTGTCTTTTTGGGACTCCCCTTCTATCAAATATGCACAGATATGGGTTGCCTCTACGTGAATCCCACCTTTGATTCGACGGGATCCTTTCGAAAGCATCAGCCAACTTCCTGTGGTAGACTGCCCCACATTTGGGACACATCAAGCATTCTGTATCATCCTTGTGGCAACGTGCCAAAAAGCCTAACAATCTTTCGTCTGGTTTGGGATATAATGCTAGCAATTTACTTTCTCTTTTCCAACTCCTCTCAGTTCTGGTGTGCTTCCACCTTTCGTGGTTGTGTGCCACCCTTGGGTTCACCTGTATGCTACACCTTGGACAGAGCAGCATATCAGAGCTTTTCTTCTGACACCTTCAAAGGTATTCCTTCAGAGTCTCGTCAGCTTTAGGATATCGAGGCTGCATTCCTTCTTTCTTCAAGCAGCTTTCGACTTCCTCCATTTCTGGAGTGGAATGGCCTAAATTGACCATGTTGATGCCTAAGTTGGCGCCCTCAGCAATTGAAATTTCCTCAAATTTCTTCCTTAGGCCTTCAGCAGCCATAGTTGTCTCCCCTTCAATACCTTTATTAGTCTTTGGTTCGACGTTAGCAACCTATTTACCCTTGACAGCTGTTCCAAAGGTAACATAATATTCTAGGCTAACATAATATTTCGACTCAACTTCAACCATATCGACCATGTTGACGTCGATAGGCTTAGCATAATTAGTGTCAGCAATGTTAAGGGGATCAGCATCCACTTTCATCTTGTTCTTCCCCTTGTCTGCAGACCTCAAACGGCCTTCTTTGATTGCATTTTGAATAAGATCCCTGAAAAGAAAACATTGTGAGGTTCGGTGGCCCAGAAAATTATGGTATTTACAGTAACCTCTTTTCTTCCGTTGTTCCAACGGAGGAACTTTAGTATTTGGAGGTATCACCATTTGACCATCTTTCACAAGTAAATCAAATATTTCATCACATTTAGTCACATCAAATGTGTAGGTTTTCTTAGGAAACTTATCATTCTTTTCATTTTCGGCATGGTTTTTTCCGTTTGATGGTATAAGCAATTTACAGAAGGCTGTGTCTTTTAATTCAGCCAAGTCTACTTCGAAATCTTCGAAACTATATTGGTCTTCAAAAAATGCAGGCTCTCCTTCGTCGGCTTCGACGTAGGCAACCCTTTCTTTTTTATAATTTTTATTTGCTCTAGCCTTCTCAGCTTTTAAGCGTTCGACCTGGTGAACCCTATCGGCCAACTGAGCCATGTCTCACAAATATTGAGTATCTAGCTTTTTCCTGATAGAATAATCTAGACCCCAGCGGCCATTTCGACTAGTTCATGTTCAAGCACCACTATGAAACACCTAGCTTTTAGCAGACGGAACCTATTCAAATAATCATCTATAGGTTCAATAAACTTCCTTTTGATACTAGCCAATTCCTTAAGACAAAACCTGGATTTTGGATACCCTGTCCTACGTTATTCATCCCAGATCATGAATATTGTATTGGCGAAACAATGGACAAATTGGGCTGGGTGAATGTAGTATTGTTTAGTCCAGACATAAAGGACGCTGGCATCCCATATGGTTGATCCCTTCAAGGCCTAAAACCTTCGAATCCCATTGATCTAGGGGTGTACACATGCCCCTGATTTGTAAAATTTGCCGAGAACAAAGCAGCCTGTGTATTTTGTGGAGTATCTGTTGTACTCACAAAGGGAGGCGCTGTAGTCGAACTAACTGTTGGTAGCGTCCCTGTGGACGCTGGCATAGATATGTTAGTAGCCACAGATCCTGTAGATGTAGGTATGGCTTGAGATTTAGACATCGGAGTGGAAGAAGTGGCCACGATCGTGCCTGATCCTTGTGGAGGAATCTGTCCACCAGGATTGTTGGTCGAATTGACCATCTTTCTATTATACTTTCTCTTGGGTATTGGTCGGTTATCGTTGGTTGTCTTCCCACTTCTAAGGTTCATACAACAATGATGAAGACGAATTTACGCACTAAAACCAGATAAACCTTGACTCAAAAGATTGAAAAACAATGATACTAACTTACTCTTTGGCACCGTCCCCCTGGGCGTGCCAATTTGTTCACCAATGATTTCTGACAAACAACCGCTAGTCCTCCAAAGGTATATACTTTGGTAACTTACAGGATCGACTAGATTGATCCTAGGACATGTGTCTCGAGAGTTCGTATCTTTGTGATTTGATTCATGATTGATGATGTTTCTAGATTATGAATATTATCAAAATCTTTTGACTAACTTCAACTTTCAAGAATCTATTAACAATAACTCTAAGTGCAACTTAAACATTAAAGAAATAAATGACGAAATCGTAAGTAAATTGCATGTAAAAGACTTTAACTTAAATTGCAGTAAGTAAATGACAAATGAATAAACTTGTAAATGTAAAGAAAGTAAAATAATGACTTTCGACGTAAATTTAACTTATATTGAATAAGTGAAATAAAGAGTAAATGTGGTGTTCTTCATACATACATTATTTCAGCAAATTCTCTTTTCTCTAATGCTGGTACTTCGAGTAACTTTGTGAATTTCTGTATATTAATTCGAACAAACTTAATCCAAACATTAAGACTTCTATTTATACTAGTTCGATCCTAACAGTCTCTACGTAGATTGCTGCCACGTCCAATATTTCAAACGTCGCTTCGCTTTAGATGCATCCATGTGTTCGCCATGCAAAACCGTTCCGTTTGAATTTCAAACTTTCCCGCTTAACGTTTCGACTCTGCTGACGCCGGTGTCGAAGGATAATTGGCTAAAACTATAAAATCTCTTCAATCACATCCTTCGATAAAACAAATCTTTCCCTTCAAGGACAAGACTTAAAATAGCTTCATAAAAGTCATTTCTTCTTCATAACATAACACTTTTAAATTAATATGTTCCTTTGGTCGAAATCTCTAGCTTTTTTTTTTGATAAGCAATATATAATATATTAATAATAATGTTGAGTACAAAGTGTACTCGGTCCGGAACAAAAAATACGATCAACAAACTTATACAACATTGATAGAAATTAAGGGAGCTTGATACCATTTATAAAAATGCAAAAACCTCCCCTCTCTCGAGCCAATCGCTTGCCAAATCCACGACGCCACTTTGATACTAGTGGTGATTTCGTCTAATGAGCACAAACCTTCGTTGAATATAATTTTGTTTCTCATATTCCACACTGTCCATACCGTTGCCAACCAAATTAAACACACCTTCTTCTTTTTTACCCTCCCTTTAAGTGCTAGAAAGAATTGTTCCAAGTGGTTAATCCCATCCAAAATCAAATTATTCTGTAAACCAAGCCAATCCAACACAAGTCTCCACACTTTTACGGAGACACAACAATTGAATAACAAGTGATTAAGATCTTCTGTTTCCTCCATACAAAAAACACACAATTTGTCTTGATCATTGTGTATAATTCCTCTCTTAACCAATTGATCTTTGGATGGAAGTCTATTGAGTAAAAATCTCCACCCAAACACCTTGATTTTCGAGGGAACATGAGATTTCCAGAAGGTCTTCAAGAAATATAATACCTTCGTGTCTACCGCAGCCTCTAAACCTCGATCCCGAATAATAGAGTAGCAATTTTTTACCGTAAAAATTCCATCCCCATTGCGCCACCAACAAGCTGAGTCGACGCTGCCCGGAGAAGGAGAAATGGTTGCCAGTAGCTCCAATAATTCAAGTACTTCAATTACTGCTTCAGGACTGTCCAACAGAGAATCTCCTGCCACATGAAGGTCCCAGCGCCATATACCATCCAGCCAGTAGCCCATATCAGCAACTTTCCCTCTTTGCTTGCGCGATAAGCCAAAAACCAAAGGGAACAAAGTCTTCAATTGATCCCCCCCGAGCCACCTGCTGTACCAGAACAAAATAAGGTTACAACAACCTAACTTGAAACTCACATTACCTGCAAAATAATCAAACGTGTAAGTTTTGGACGAGCTGGCCGTAATCATGTCCTTCCACCATACCGAATCTTTCCTTCTCAGTTTAATATCTGAACCCAGTAAAATAGCTTGAATTAAATCACCGTATCTTGATTCTAGAATTTTTCTCCATAATGAACCATGCTCCATCAGTATCCGCCACTTCCACTTACAAAGCAGAGCCTTGTTGAAATAACCGATATGCTTAACACCCAAACCACCTTCCTCTTTAGGTTTGCAAATATTACACCAACTCACCCACACTATGCTTCTTTTCTCAATGTTACCACTGTTAGAACAAGATTTGTTCTGATCAATATTCTATGTTTTGATGATAACAATGTGTAAAGAGTATGTAAAGAGTATGCACAAAAGCACTGACTCAGAAGGTTCTGGATGGCTACATCAGAACATGCTCTTGCAAGACATCATAAGATGGTCAAGCAGAATCAGAACATGGACTATGAAGCATTAGAAGAACATGAAGTCAGAAGCAGAAGCACTAAAATTCTGAACGGTATCATGCTCAAGCTCTTCAAAGTCAGAAGACAAGAAGATGCTCTGCACCAAGCTGATTGACTCTGATATTCAAACATTGTATTCACAAACATGAGTCCAGAAGCAAGTACAAGATGACAGGCTATTAAGTCTAATCTCTGACTGACAAAAGGAACATTAGAAGCTACAAAAGACAAAGTCAGTAAAAGCATCAAAAGCATGGCTCGAGGTAGTTGACAAAAGTGTGAAAAATTAAATGCAAAGTTATACTATTCACGCAATGCATTAAATGCAATCCAACGGTCATCTTCTCAAACGCCTATATATATATATATATATATATATATATATATATATATATATATATATATATATATATATATATATATATATATATATATATATATATATATATATATATATATATATAGAGAAGTTCTGATCAGAAGCAGCTAACGAACTCTTGCGAAAAATACCAAAACGCTGTCAAATTCAAAGCTCACGAACTTCATCTTCAACCTCACAAACTCTTGTAATATTTTAGTGAGTGTTAAGCTTAGAACTTAAGAGAAATATCACTGTTGTGATTATAGCTTTATAAGAAGAAATTCATACTCTTGTAAACATTATTTTACATTGATTGTAAAAGGTTCCTAGAGTGATCAGTGTGATCAGTAGACTCTAGAAGACTTAGAGGTTATCTAAGTGGTGAATTTCTACAGTGATCAAGTTGTGATCTATATACTCTAGAAGACTTAGAAGTTATCTAAGTGGAAAACCATTATAATCAGTTTGATTAGTGGATTAAATCCTCAGTTGAGGTAAATCACTCTAAGGGGGTGGACTGGAGTAGTTTCGTTAACAACAAACCAGGATAAAAATAATTATGTTCATTGTTTTTATCTTACAAGTTTTTAAAGTCACACTTATTCAAACCCCCCCTTTCTAAGTGTTTTTCTATCCTTCAATTGGCATCAGAGCGTCGGTTCTAGGTGCAAGCACTTAACCGTGTTAGATAAAAGATTCAGGGAGAAAAACAAAAATTCAATATGGTTGAAACAACTACATCTACTCCTACACCTGAACAGAACAACAATGGTAATGGAAGCAGTAGCTTCAATGGCTATAATAGACCACCAGTCTTTGGTGGTGAAAATTTTGAATATTGGAAAGATAAGACTCGAAAGTTACTTTCTTTGTCAAGATGGTGACTTATGGGATCTAGTCTTGGATGGTTACAGACATCCTGTAAATGCTCGTGGAGTAAAGATGTCAAGACAAGAGATGAATGATGATCAAAAGAAGCAATTCAAAAATCATCACAAGTCTAGGACTATTCTGCTGAATGCTATTTCTCATGTTGAATATGAGAAAATAACAAACAGAGAAACTGCCTATGACATCTTTGAATCCTTGAAGATGACTCATGAAGGTAATGCCCAAGTCAAGGAGACAAAAGCTCTTGCTTTAATCCAGAAGTATGAAGCTTTCAAGATGGAGGAAGATGAAAACATTGAAGCAATGTTCTCAAGATTCCAGACTCTGACTGCTGGATTAAGAGTGCTTGACAAGGGATATACAAAGGCTGGTCGTGTCAAGAAGATCATCAGAAGCTTGCCCAGAAGATGGGGCCCAATGGTGACTGCATTCAAGATTGCTAAGAATCTGAATGAAGTCTCTCTTGAAGAGCTGATCAGTGCCCTGAGGAGTCATGAAATAGAGCTGGATGCAAATGAACCTCAAAAGAAAGGTAAGTCTACTGCATTAAAATCTAATAACAAAAAATGCACTACCGCTTTTCAGGCTGAAGAAGAAGATTCTGAAGAGTCAGAATCAGAAGAAGAAGAAGAAGAAGAAGAAGAAGAAGAAGAAGAAGAATATGATGAACTTTCCATGATCTCCAGAAGAGTAAATCAACTCTGGAAGAGTAAGCAAAGAAAGTTCAAGAACTTCAGAAGTTCCAAGAGGCCTGAAAGAGGAGAATCTTCTGGACACAGAAGATCTGACAAAAAGAAGGTGACATGCTATGAATGCAAGGAGCCAGGACATTACAAGAATGAGTGTCCAAAGCTTCAGAGGGAAAAGCCCAAGAAAAAGTTTGGAAAGCAGACAGGCCTTATGGCTACTTGTGATGACTCAGATTCTTTTGATCAAGAGTCAGACTCTGAAGACGAGCAGGCAAACATAGCGCTGATGGCCACTATTGATGATGAATCAAAATCTACATCAGAATTAGACTCAGACTCTGAAGAGGTATTTTCTGAACTTTCTAGAGATGAGCTAGTTTTCGGTTTAACTGAAATTATGGAAATCAAGGCTAAGCTTAGTATCAAATACAAAAAGATGAGAAAGCTCTTTGCATCTGAAACTAAGAAGCTTGAATTAGAAAATTCTGAACTTAAGGAAAAAGTTTTAAAACTATCTAAAGATGCTGAGTCATCTTCTAGTTCAGAAAAGTCTATTCCAAGCATGAACAATATTCTTAAGGAATATGACTTGAGTTTCAGAAAATTTCTATCTAGAGGTATTTGAAGAAGTCAACTTGCCTCTATGATATATGCAGTTAGTGGAAACAAGAGAATTGACATAGGCTATGAGGGTGAAACCCCATACAAACTTGAACCGGTTGATGAGATGCAAATCACATACTAACCTCTGTATGATCAATTCAAGTATGGCCACTCCCATGATATTAGGCTCACATCACATGCTAAGAGTTTGCACATTACACACACCAAGAAGCATGTGACACACACTAGAAAATATCATGCTACTCAAAATAGGGAATATCATGCTGTACCTCCTGTTAATTTTCATGCTAAACCCAAGTTCAATCAGAACTTGAGGGTACCTAAGGAAAAGATAATTCCTGTTGCAGATATCCTTGGCAACCAAGAAGACAAAGCAGAACATGTCATGGTACCTGGACTCTGGGTGCTCGCGGTACATGGCGGGAAAAAGGTCTATGTTCCAAGACCTGGTGCTTAAATCTGCTGGAGAAGTAAAGTTTGGAGGGAACCAGAAGGGCAAGATCATTGGCTCTGGAACCATAAGCTTTGGTAACTCTCCCTCTATAACTAATGTTCTGCTAGTAGATGGATTAGCTCATAACTTATTGTCCATAAGTCAATTAAGTGACAATGGTTATGACATAATCTTCAATCAAAAGTCTTGTAAAGCTATAAGTCATAAGGATGGCTCAATCCTATTTACAGGCAAGAGAAAGAACAACATTTACAAGATTGATCTTCAAGATCTTAAGAATCATAAGGTTACTTGTCTTATGTCTGTTAGTGAAGAGCAGTGGGTCTGGCACAGAAGATTAGGTCATGCTAGATTGAGAAAGATTTCTCAGATTAACAAACTTAATCTGGTCAGAGGACTCCCTAATCTGAAATACAAATCAGATGCTCTTTGCGAAGCATGTCAGAAAGGGAAGTTTTACAAACCTGCATTCAAGTCTAAGAATGTTGTCTCTTCCTCTAGGCCGCTAGAACTTCTGCACATTGATCTGTTTGGCCCAGTCAAAACAGCATCTATCAGAGGGAAGAAATATGGATTAGTCATCGTAGACGACTATAGCAAATGGACGTGGATAAAGTTCTTGAAACACAAGGATGAGTCTCATACAGTGTTCTTTGACTTCTGCACTCAGATCCAATCTGAGAAAGAGTGTAAAATCATAAAGGTCAGAAGTGATCATGGTGGCGAATTTGAGAACAGATTCTTTGAGATTTATTTCAAAGAAAATGGTATTGCCCATGATTTCTCTTGCCCTAGAACTCCACAGCAAAATGGAGTTGTAGAGCGAAAGAATAGGACTCTACAAGAAATGGCCAGAACTATGATCAATGAAACCAATATGGCTAAGCATTTCTGGGCAGAAGCAATCAACACTGCATGTTATATTCAGAATAGAATCTCCATAAGACCTATTCTTAATAAGACTCCTTATGAATTGTGGAAGAACAGAAAGCCCAACATTTCTTATTTCCATCCATTTGGATGTGTATGTTATATTTTGAACACTAAAGATCATCTGCATAAGTTTGATTCTAAGGCACAGAAGTGTTTCCTTCTTGGATATTCTGAACGCTCAAAAGACTACAGAGTATACAATACTGAAACATTGGATGTTAAAGAATCAATCAATATCAGATTTGATGATAAGCTTGGTCTTGAAAAGCCAAAGCAGTTTGAGAATTTTGCAGATATAGAAATCTCTAATTCAGACTCTGAAGAACCCAGAAGCAAAGTTTCAGAAGTTCAAGTTGCCGCTTCATTAGAGAATCTCAGAATTTTTGAAGAGCCAACTATCAGAAGATCTTCTAGACTCAACTCTGCTCACTCGGAAGATTTTATCATTGGGAAGAAAGAAGATCCTATCAGAACAAGAGCACTCCTTAAGAACAATGCAGAATGTCAATTTGGTCTAGTATCTCTGATTGAGCCAACTTCTGTTGATCAAGCTCTGGAGGATGCTGACTAGATAATTGCCATGCAAGAAGAACTAAATCAGTTTACAAGGAATGATGTTTGGGATCTGGTTCCAAGACCAAAAGGATTTAACATCATTGGAACTAAGTGGGTCTTCAGAAACAAGCTAAGCGAAAAATGAGAAGTTGTAAGAAACAAAGCCAGACTGTTGCTCAGGGCTATAGTCAACAAGAAGGTATTGACTATATTGAAACCTTTGCACTAGTGGCCAGGTTAGAATCTATTCGCTTATTAATTTCTTTTGTCACTCAACATAACATCACTCTGTGTCAGATGGATGTTAAGAGTGCCTTCTTAAATGGTTATATAGATGAGGAAGTTTATGTCCACCAACCTCCTGGTTTTGAAGACGCTAAGTCTCCAGAACATGTTTTCAAATTAAAGAAATCATTATATGGCCTGAAGCAAGCTCCCAGAGCTTGGTATGAAAGATTAAGTTCTTTCCTTCTGGATAATGGTTTCACTAGAGGACAAGTGGATACAACTCTCTTCTGTAAATCTTTTAAAAAGGATATTTTAATTTGCCAAATATATGTTGATGATATTATCTTTGAAACATCTAATGCTACACTTGGAAAGGAGTTTGCTAAGTCTATGCAGGCTGAGTTTGAAATGAGCATGATGGGAGAACTCAAGTACTTTCTTGGGATCCAGATCAATCAAACTTCTGAAGGAACTTATGTTCATCAGACCAAGTATGTGAAAGAACTTCTGAAGAAGTTTAATCTTTCAGAAAGCAAAGAAGCAAAGACTCCTATGCATCCAACGTGTGTTTTAGGTAAGGATGAGGTAAGTAAGAAGGTAGATCAGAAGCTCTACAGAGGTATGATTGGATCTCTTCTATATCTTACTGCTTCTAGACCTGATATTCTATTCAGTGTATGTATGTGTGCTACATTCCAATCAGATCCTAGAGAATCTCACTTAACTGCTGTTAAGAGAATTCTGAGGTATCAGAAAGGTACTACTAATGTTGGTTTAGTCTACAGAAGATCTGAAGAATACCGCTTAGTAGGATTTTGTGATGCTGATTACGCTGGAGATAGAGTTGAAACGAAAAGTACTTCTGGAAGCTGTCAGTTTCTAGGAAGTCATCTGATCTCTTGGTACAGCAAGAAGCAAGCCACAATTGCCCTCTCTACAACAGAAACAGAATATGTTGCTCCTGCTGGATGTAGTAAACAGATGCTCTGGATAGGGGTGTTCGTGGTGCGGTTTGGGCAGTTTTGACGAAAAAAATCATCTGAACCGCAAGAGAAAAAACCGTGCGGTTTGGTTTGGTTCGGTTGGCTTTTAAAAAAAATCCGAACCAAACCAAACCAAACTAATGCGGTTTGGTTCAGTTCGGTTGGTTCGGTTTTTTACAAATATTTTATTGATCCATACATACACATATAGATGATAACATAATTTTGTATTTAGACATTCATACACTATCAAATGACAACAAAACTCGTCATATTTTGATAGCAATTTTCCATTTAATATGTAAAACTTAAATTAGACAAAAGTGGAATATTAATTATAAAATAATAGAATAAAACACTATAAAAATTATTATAATGAAACATAATAAATAAAAGAGACGAGATATAGTGAAGGTGAAAAAGAAAAAAAAAGAGTTGAGAGATTAGAGAAGAAGATGTGCGATAAAAACGAAACTGAAATACGGAACATTTACATAAAAATGAGAAGGTGAAAAAGAAAGAATATAAGAGAGTAGAGATTATAGAAGAAGAGGGAAGATGTATGTGAAAAAGAAGATGCGATAATGTTATTAGAGATTTGAGAAGATCGGGACTAAAATTATATATGTAAGGATGAGAAAATTGTTCGTAATCATAAGGCTAAGATATAATAGGTTTAAGTTTGGGTTAGATGTGAGTTAAGTAAAAGTTAGGTTGTAACATAATGCGGTTTGATTCGGTTTGGTTCGGTTTACAAAATACAAACCGCAAACCGAACCGAACTGTGCGGTTTTGTTAAAAGATGACCCAAACAAATCCGAACCAAACGTAGTTTTTTGTGGTTTCGGTTTGGTTTGATTTGGTTTGCAGTTTTCTATTGGGTTAGTTTGGTTTTGAACACCCCTAGCTCTGGATGAAGAGTCAGCTAGAAGATTATCAGATATATGAGAGTAACATTCCTATCTTCTGTGATAATACTTCTGCTATTTGTTTATCTAAGAATCCAATCTTACATTCCAAAGCTAAACATATTGAGATTAAACATCATTTCATTAGGGACTATGTTCATAAGGGTGTTCTATCTTTAAACTTTGTTGATACAGCCATCAATGGGCTGATATCTTTACAAAACCCCTTGCTGAAGATAGGTTTAAGTTCATTCTGAAGAATATCAGTATGGATTTATGCCCAGAATGAAAGGATGAGATGTTCTGATATATGGATTAGATTTGAAATGATCATTTATTTTCTTATCAGAAGTTCTGAAAATGTTGATCAGTTAGATATTCTGATTCTGTTATTGCTAACGTTTCATATGTCTAAGTTTATTCAGAATTTCTTTTAAAGCAAAACAGCTGTCACCAGCTATTCCAGAAGATGAACACGTGTTCACTCTGAAGGGACAAGCATGCGTGCAGTTGATGAGACGCCGCCCTAAGTAACTGTGTAAATCATTTCAAATATCACATTTTACCCTAACATCACTCAATATTAAATGCATTTGATTCTCTGCATTCTGTAACTGTTCATTCTCAGAATTTAATTGCGTATTGTTTCAAATCCGTGTCTATTTATACATCTCTCTCAATCTCATTTTCTCTTTTCACGCATTCATTCTCTCTTGTTTATGAATTTTTGCAACCTTTTCTCTCTTTTCTTAAACCCTAAAAGAAAACCCAAAAATCTCAGAAGTGCTTCCATGGCTTCCCCTTCTTCTCAGAATGCTAGTTCATCTTCTCAGCAACAACATCTAAATGAACAAGAACAAGAGCAACAACTTATTCCAAAAATCACCTGTTCGATTCCTTTGGATCAATTGGAAGTCATCTGTGAGTTAATGGTAGATGTTGATAATCTGGAAGAACATGAAATTCATCTTAAAGAGAATTTGGTGTTTCAAGGATGGGCGCCATTGTTCTATGAATTTTGTTTACCAGTCTATCTAGACTTAGTGAAGGAATTCTGGATTCATGCATCTATTATTCCTAAAGCTATAGTCTCCTTCGTTCATGGTAGATTCTTCCCCATCACTGAAACCACCTTAAGAATGTTGTTTGGGTTGATGTATTCTGAAGGTGAGACTGAAGCAACTCCAAGAACCGATTGGGATGCTGTCTACGCTGAAATCTTTACAGATGGGAAGAAATCAAAGAAAGTTAAGGATCTGAAGAACATATACAAGATATGGACAAAGATTCTTCTAGGTTGTTTCTACCACAGGAAATCAACGAGTTCATCAGACTTCATCAACAAAGACCAATAATACATCATGTATTGCCTTGGTATTCAGAAAAAGGTGGATGTTCCTTTCATCATATTCAATCACTTGTGGAATGCTGTGAAAGATTCCAGAGATGAAAACAGAATGAAGCATAAGAGGAATGTCATTCCTTTTGGGAGGATCATTACAAATCTTCTGGTTCAAACTAAGATGGTTGAACAGTTGGAATCTTATGGAGTAATCAATAATCCTTACACCATTATTGGGAGTACTCTGAACGCTCATACTCTGAAGAAAATGGGATTAATTCAATCAATTGATTCTACTCCTCAAGCAAATCCAGATGTTAGAAACAGAAGAGGTCCGGTTTTAGCTGATTTTGAAGTGTTCTTCAAAAATGAACAACCAGATGTTATGGTTCATTATCTTAAGATTCTCAAAGAAGATGGTTCTATAAGTGCTCCTATCGGGATAAGCAAGCAGAAGCTTCTGACTACTAAGGATGGAGTATCAGAAGTCTTTCTAGAAGTTGTGCCCCAGCAAGAAAGAAGAACAAAGAGAAGGTTAGACCTTCCATCAATTAGTGAAGAGAAGAGAAATGAAGAGAAGGCTGATGAAGAGAAGGAGAATCAAAAGAAAGAAGGTGAAGTTGAAAAGAAAAGACAGAAAAAGGAAGATGAGAAGGATGATAAGAAGGAAGAAGAAAAGAAGAAGAAAAAGAAGAAAGATAAGAAGAAGAAAGACAAGAAAAAGAAAGAAGAAAAGAAAGCTGTTGAAAGAGAAGAAAAGAAGGAAGAAGAGGAAAATAAGGAAGAAGCAAGGAAGAAAGAAATTTCACAAGGAAAGCAGAAGGTGGTGATTCATAAGAAGAGGAAGGCTGTTTGAGATGAATCTGAGAGGCTTAACAAGAAGAGATCTTCAGGTATTCATATTTCTGAACCTGATTCTATACCTATTTTAATTTCAAAATCTGTACCAACAGAAGTTCCCCCACTCTCTCAACCAGAAATTCAACCACAAAAAGCCCCAGCTAAATCACTTCCAACCACTAAAGTTCTCACCCCTCCTCCTTCACCCAAGACTAAAGGCACTGCGCCTAATCTTGTTTCTGACCACCATGTTTCTGAACCTATCCTAGAAATCTTACCCCTCAACACCCTCTTTCCTCCTCATACCACTTTCTCCATTTCTCAACCTCCTCCTCATTCCAACTCCCCTCATGTAGTCAATCCTGAGGTCCGTAATACTGCTGCTTCTGAATCTTTTGATTCTGATTCTTTTAACAACCTCTTGCGTGATTGTAACTACAAACCCAAACCTCGCCCTGACCCTGCTTTTGTAGTCTTGGATTCTGATAATGAAGCAGAATCACTGCTTTCTCTTGACAGAGAACCTTAACCCTACTTCATTCTGAACCCAGACTCCTCAACCACAAATTTCAAAACCAAACCTTCTGAATTTTCTGTTGGTGTGAGTTTTGAATTTTTAAAGCTTAAGGTACAGGTAGGTTTAGATGCACTGAAGGTAGAACATAATGCCAACATGGATTATGTTGCTTCTGGGAATATCTGGAGAGCTTTCAGAAGAGAGATTAATTCTGACCTTCTGAAGCTTCAAGAAGCGTGTATGGCTGATGCTCCTGGACCTTCTGGATTTCTAAGGGACTTTGTAGAGAGCTACTTCTTTCCCATCAGAAGCTGGAAATCTCTTGAAGAGAAGGAATCTGTTGATGAGCTTAAAGAAGTGCATCCTCTGGCTTTGGTTTTGTGGAAGCCTCACTACAACGTTCTGACTGGCGACTTTCAGTCTATATTCAACTGGCTTAGGGAGAATCCCTCTGTTAAAGCACCAAATATGGTATATCCAAGTGTTGAATACCCATCAGAACCGGTTGCTCCAACACCTCCAGAGAATCTAGCTGACATTCTTCTGGCTCTTGAGAACCCAGATGCTGAGATCCCTGCTCCGGTATATTCTGAAGATACTTTTGCATCAGAAGCTAATGTTGAGAATCATCCTGCTGAGAAAACTCCTGCTAAGGAAAATCAAGATGATGTTCTCATGCTTGAAGCAAATGCTGAGAATCCTCATGTCATGGATAATAGCTTTGATGCTTCTTCTGCTGGACCTTCTGCCTCTGTTTTGATAAACACCATGAAAGCTCTTCAACAGAATCAAGCTGATTTGGCTACCCGTCTGGACAAGCACGAGGATACTCATGATGAGTTCAGATCATTCATAAAGAATCAGAAGGAAGACACTACTGAGATTAAAAACCTCCTGGCCATCTTAGCTTCTAGGCTTGGCCCGTCGTAGTCTGTCTTTGGTCTTAGTTGTTTTCTTTTGTTTCTATGCATCTGCTTGACTTGTATCTGTTTCTATCTTTTGTACCTTCTGATATTGTTAATCAATGAAATGTTATTTTCTTCACTCTGTGTGTCTTTTATCATCTGAATCTTTTAATGCTTTTTGATGTTATGACAAAAAGGGGGAGAAACATGATAATTGATTTGATTTATTATATCAGTTGCTGGGATTAAGTCTCAACATTTCCTAACATTATTTGCAAGTTCTATGTCTTTGAGATTTTTTGCAGGATTGAAGATATTCTGAAAAAGCTCAACATGAGAAGCAAATACATGGGGAAAAGCAATTCTATAAAGAAGCATGTTCTTAAAGATTTGAAGCAAGCTTAGTGTTGTGAAGCTTCAAGATCAGAAGCAAGAAGAATGTTCTGATATTCTTCTTAGAATGCCTTGATATTTTTTTAGAATGCTCTGATACATTCATGCTCTAATACATTTTGTTTAGTATGCTCTGATACATTCCAGGATGTAAAAGTGCTCTGATACATTCAAAAATGTTCTGATACAATCAAGCATGCTTTGATTCAATTGATTACAAAGGAAAATGCAAAGCTCTAAAGCTGTCCTATAGAAGCAAGAAGCAGAAGCTCTGAATATTCTGAAGTTTTATGCAAAGTGAAAGTCTCTACTGAAATGGAAAAATACTCAGGGAAGTCTTTTATTTATAAATTCTTCTAGTATTAATTTCAGGGGGAGATTGTTAATCTAAGGGGGAGACATATTCACACACTCTAATTATATGCTTATGCTATATCTGTGTAATTGTCTTTTGTCATCTGATATTCTGGTTACAAGTTCATATCAATTATATATGTTTTTGTCATCATCAAAAAGGGGGAGATTTTTAGAACAAGATTTGTTCTGATCAATATTCTATGTTTTGATGATAAAATTAAATATGAATTTTGTATAAGACAATGTGGTACTCTAATCCTTTGCATTTTCCATTTCAGGAAATATATAAAGAGTATGCATAAATCAGCGCTCAGAAGCACTGACTCAGAAGGTTCTGGATGGCTACATCAGAACATGCTCTGGAAAGACATCAGAAGATGGTCAAGCAGAATCAGAACATGGACTATGAAGCATCAGAAGAACGTGAAGTCAGAAGCAGAAGCACTGAAGTTCTGAACGGTATCACGCTCAAGCTCTTCAAAGTCAAAAGACGAGAAGATGCTCTGCACCAAAATGATTGACTCTGATATTCAAACGTTGTATTCACAAACATGAGTCCAGAAGAAAGTACAAGATGACAGGCTATTAAGTCTAATCTCTTACTGACAAATGGAACGTTAGAAGCTACAAAAGGCAAAGTCAGCAAAAGCATGGCTCGAGGTAGTTGACAAAAGTGTGAAACATTAAATGCAAAGCTGTAATATTCACGCAATGCATTAAATGAAATCCAACGGTCATCTTCTCAAACGCCTATATATATAGAAGTTTTGATCAGAAGCAGCTAACGAACTCTTGCGAAAAATACCAAAACGCTGTCAAATTCAAAGCTCACGAACTTCATCTTCAACCTCACAAACTCTTGTAATATTTTAGTGAGTGTTAAGCTTAGAACTTAAGAGAAATATCACTATTGTGATTATAGCTTTATAAGAAACAATTCATACTCTTGTAAACATTATTTTACATTGATTGTAAAAGGTTCCTAGAGTGATCAGTGTGATCAGTAGACTCTAGAAGACTTAGAGGTTATCTAAGTGGTGAATTCCTAGAGTGATCAAGTTGTGATCTATATACTTTAGAAGACTTAGAAGTTATCTAAGTGGAAAACCATTGTAATCAGTTTGATTAGTGGATTAAATCCTCAGTTGAGGTAAATCACTCTAAGGGGGTGAACTGGAGTAGTTTCGTTAACAACGAACCAGGATAAAAATAATTGTGTTCATTGTTTTTATCTTACAAGTTTTTAAAGTCACACTTATTCAAACCCCCCCCCCCCCCTTTCTAAGTGTTTTTCTATCCTTCAACTACACCATAAGAACCTGCTTTGGATTGTAATTATTTCTTTGATGATTTTAACGGGTGCTTTGAAAAAGGACATCGTGTAAATAGGAATGCTAGATAACACCGAATTAAGTAAAGTTACTCTTCCACCGATTGACAGAAACCTACACTTCCACAAAGATAGTTTCTTCTTTAAGCTTCTCAAAACACCTCTCCAAGATTCACACCTTCTTGGATTAGAGCCAACAAAAATGTCTAGAAACTTAAAAGGCAGAACATCTCTACAACAAGAAAGAAATTGCGACACACTATCCATGAAACTTTTCTGTAAATTCACGCCATAGACCTTGCTTTTACTGAAGTTCACTTTCAGCCCCGATATTAGTTCGAAGCCTCTAAATATAGCTTTTACAGTCCAAAGATTTTTCCAGCAGCCTCTGCCCACGATAACCGTATCATCGGCAAATTGCAAAATCCTCACAGTTAAATTGTTACTCACTTGAAAACCATCAAAACTTCCTAACTCAGCCGCCTTGTTGAACATAACAGCGAGACCTTCAACCACAAGAGTGAAAAGAAACAGCGATAAGGGATCGCCTTGTCTTAATCCGTACCTTCAACCATTTAATACTGAAACCGAATTTCACAAATAACTCTCTCTGAAAATTCTAATTGACACAGTCATACGCTTGTTGAAAATCCACTTTGAAGATGAAGTATTCCTTCTTTTCCTTGCGCGCTAAATCAATAATTTCGTTTAGTGACAACACACCGTCGAGAATCTGCCTACCCGATACAAAGGCGGATTGAGATGTTGAAATTAATCCACCTAGAACCGTCTTCAATCTGTTGGCCAGCAGCTTTGAAACTATTTTATATAGACATCCTACCAGACAAATTGGGCGGTGTTCGTTTAGACCTTGAGGATTAGCATTTTTCGGAATAAGCGCAATAAAGGAAGCCGTGATTGCTTTTGATAAGGTAGATATCCTATGAAACTCCTTCACAAATTTCAGAATATCCTCCTGGAACAAATTCCAGAATTCCTAAATGAACTTGAAGTTAAACCCGTCTGGCCCCGGACTTTTTTCACCGTCTGAGTTCCACACGGCTTTGGTAATCTCCTCCATTGTGAATTCAGACTCCAGGAAAATTCTATCTGCTGCTGACAAAACATTGAAAGTTAAATTGTCCCATGAAGGTCTTGTTGCATTTCCTTCTTTAAATCTTCCTGCAAAAACTTTCAGCACCTCCTTTCTTATACTCTCTACATCTTCCACCAACCCGCCTTCTTCTGTTGTAACAGCAACAATATTGTTTCTTCTCCTCCTTTCTTTAATCGAATGATGAAAATATTTAGTGTTTTGATCGCCCTCCTTAATCCATTTTTGCCTAGATTTTTGTCTTAACAGATTTTCCTTTAAAGACAGATGTTTCCATAGATCATCCTTAGCTTTCTTAATCTCATCCTCCATCCCACCACCTACCCTTTGTCCAATGCCATCTTGTAATTGATCCCTCCTATTTATCTTCGTCGTAGCCTCTTCAATTTTAAGATCAATCCAGCCGAACTTCTCTTTATTCCATACTCTTAGTTTGCTCTTGAGCAATTTCAGTTTCTCTTTCATTACAAAATCCAGTCTCCCTACAACAGTCAAATCGTTCCAAGCTTCTTCTACATAATTCTTGAAATCCTTGTTCTCAAACCAACAATTATTAACCCTAAAGGGTTTAGGTCCCCAATTTTTGTCATTTGCAATCAACCAAATTGGTCTAAAATATCCATACCTCCCACCCTCTGTCCCACAATTTTCCAATCGTCAATTAAACCGTCTGATAATAGGAACCTATCCAATCTACTTTTAGCATTCCCTTCCTTGTTAGACCATGTAAATCTGCCACCCACCACAAGAACATCAACCAGGTCCAACATGTCAATAAATTCATTGAATTCCTCCATCTCTGTGCTTCTACTGTTCAAACACCTTCCCATTCTTTCGGCTCTTCCTCTGATTGAATTAAAGTCCCCGCCAATACACCACCAACTGCAAGCCAATCTGTTTTTTAACTCTACCAATTCTGACCACAGTTTTCTCTTGCCAATCATTGCACACGAAGAATAGATATTAACAAAGTAATAAAGCTGACCTTTATGTTCAGCACCTATGCCCAAGACCCCCTCAGCTCTAAAACTAAATAACGGTTCAAGACAGCCTTTTTTCCACATTATGATAGTTCCTCCAGATGCCCCATTGGAATCTTTAGTCGACCACTCAATATTCTCATTACCCCAAAGACTCTCTGCAAAAATCTCAGACATGTTTTGGATTTTAGTTTCCTGTAAGAAAACCACATCTGGCTGGCCTTTAGCTATGATACTTCTAGGTTTCCTCCTCTTCAAAGCACTGCTGCACCCTTTGATATTGAAAGATAAGATATTCATTTAACCTCTGATTTATTCTCCCTCATTGCCTTCATGGTTTCTATGTCTCTAAGTTCCAGTCCTCTTATCGCTTCAACATATAATTCATCGCGATCCCCCCTGAAATTCCTAGTTGAGAAAGTTCATGCCATACCTTATCCGCCACATCCTCTTCTTTACCGTTCTTCAATCTACCTCGACCTTCCTGCGTATTGCTACAAACAGAAGAGCCTTATGAAGATTGTGAGGATCCTGCAGCACCTGACGCACCCCCAGGTTTTGGACGGAGAAGGATGGAATAGAAGGATTTAGAAATCGCGATATCATTGGCCTCTGAGACTTCTGCACGCGGACTTGCCCATCTGGGGTTGTGCTTTTTATGCTGATGAAGAGTGTTATCCTTCCTGAGATCTACATCAAAACTAATTGTCTTCACATTGTTCACCAATTGGGCCTTTGAAGTTGTATTGCTTTTCCTGGCCCAACATGCCATACTAACTTCTGATAAGGCCTTTTTTCCAATTGGGCCCCTCTGTTTCCTAAGGCCCACATCCCATTCACTTAGTTGAACTTGACTATTACATTTTTACTTCAGCTTGTCTGTTGCTTCTTCACTGAGTTTGTCAGCCATCCACTTTTCCCTTTCCAATGCCTTTTGAAACATCTTTTCATCCACCTGATGTGCCGTCTTCACATCATTATCAACATTTAATATTTCATCTACCATTGTACGTTTCTCCTTCTCCAACACAGAGGGTACTATGACAGACTCTTGGACAAAAGACTCCATGAAATCTTTCTCAGACAATTGATTTTCCCAGCCGCTGCTATCCTCCTCTGAGCTTTCATCTGAATCAATATTGGACTTATGGTTTGCATCATGGTGATTCAGTGCTATACGCATAGGGCCATGATTGTCTTCAACTACCTTGATACTGAAAACGTTATCGTTGATAGAAATATTGTATGTTTCATTCAACACCAAACAATATTTGGTCCTTATGAGAATCCTAGCAACATCCAGATTCTTGAGTTTGGTTGTATCTTCGTCCGCACAGATGAACACCCCCATAGGTTTTGACATAAGCTCAAAGACTTTTGTTTGCCAAGCATGACATGGAAGCCCAAACACTCTCAGCCAAGTAAGCCTTTCGTTGTCTACATCCTCGGGACGCCATGGTCTGATCTCCACGAACCATTATTTAATCCAATCTGAGGCCTCTTCTATCAGAGCACTTAATTCACCGTCTTCACTTTCTTCAAGTAAGCACATGTTTGCCCCCATTGGTGTTACTTTCACCCCGAAGTGCCCTTCCATGTTGAAATACTCTTGTATGTTGTATGTTGCACCCGGATTTTCCACTACCCCAACATAAGCCTTCTGGAACCTTAACATATCTGATTCCTCCATGTTGAACTCCAAGTGAGCAAATAGAATCTTCTTGACTTGCATCTGCCTATCTATCGTCCGCGTATTCCCCACAACCGTTTGAGCATAGGATTTCCTGTTTTTATCCATCTTATCCCACCGTGCCTTATTAACGAAATTTCCTTTTCTATTATTCAAAATGCGCATATCAACTTCATCCCTCTGCCCTTGTTTTTGATTGCGAGAATGCACCTCATCTTGCTCCCTTATTCCTCTAACTTCCCTATCAAATCTAGGGAGGTTTGCATGTATTTTCCTTGCTCCGATGATGATGTTATCTAATTTAATCGCCAACAATCTCACATCCACCACATTAAAGAATCTAAAAAATCCGTACCTTTTCCCTCGTTTATCCTTCCTCAACGGGATTATGACTTCGTCTATATCACCGAATTTATGGAAGATGGAATACATCTCTCTTGCGTTGCACCCATCTGGAATTCCGTGAAGAAATACGTCGTTACCGGCCTCGTACTCTTATCAACGTTCCTCCCCCCATTTCTATTGACCCAAAGATTCCTCTCGCCTCCATGCTGACTCTTCCTCCGCCTGACTTCTATCCATGATTCCTCTCCTTGTCTGGTTTGTTGATGATACATTGTGATTAAGAAACAAAGTTGTTATAGGGTTCAAGATATTACACTGATCTGGATAATGGAAAATAAGTGTGGTATGGAAAAGATTTAAGGTTTGAAAACTATTAAGTTAAGGTTTTGGGTTAGAAAGAAGTCAGACCTTCTCTCTCATCATAGCCAGACTTCTTACAAATGTTGCAATGGAAAAATGTCGAAATCTCTGGCTAACACTCACTCAAAAACAAAATGATTTTTTGTAAGATACCTACTGCACTGTTCACGCTTCAAATCTTAAATAGTTGTTGCACTGTTCACGCTGGAGGGGTAAAGAAATCTCAAGTAGTTGTTGCACTGTTCACGCTCCAAATCGAAAGTGCAACTTCGTCTAAATAAGCCCCTGACCGTGAGCCGTTCACTCTGTCGTTAATATCCCACGTGTCCAGCTCAGCCTGCCTCTGACGACTATCCGTTTTAACCGCGCCGCCCCTCACACGAGTACAATACGCCGGACAACCACCGCCCTATCGTCCGCCGGCAGTTGCACGCTATACCAGATCCCAGCTGCAGTTGCACGCCTTCGACGGCCATACGTACTCTCTGTCACAGCCGCTGAACCTTCATCTTTACCACCCACTGAACCTCTCTTCTATAACGCCTCTGTTTCCCAGCCGCAGGTTCTCTCTTTTACTTCAATTTCAGAGGATATAAACCTCGCTTACCAAACTAAGCGGTTTGTTTATTCCAAGCGGTTGTGCTTGCCTTAACTAGCTTTGAAAATCATATATCTTTTATTTATGCTATCACTCTTATTGTTTTTCTATACATCTTCTTCTTAAAAAGTAGATAATGCTTTATGATTGATGAATATCCATTTAACATTGCCAAATTAATATCAACTTCTCATTACGTAGCTTTCCATCCTTCATTTGTGAATGAAAATTAATTCATTACATGTAGATGAATAACATAAAGCAAAGCAATCCATGTACAGTAAAATTTATATCCTACTCTCTAGCTACATCTTTTATTCATTCTTCCTTTACTTCTTTTATTTTTCATTTTAACTTTTAGAAGATGTGTATTAATATCATAGCATGTATTGCATGCAAAAAGTGTAAGTACATAAAAATGAGAGAGAAAATTATATAAAAAATTGAAGAGACAGAGATGGAAAATGAGAGAGAGGGATGTTATCCTCCTAGTAACGTTTTATTTAATTGATTGTGAGGTGAAATAATTAGTGATTGTTGTTTGTTTTGTTGTTTTATTGTTCTTACATTGAAGAAAAAGTTGATTTATGATTTTGTTTATTTTTTGAAGTTTGTTTTTCTCAGGCTCGGTTAAGGAGTTCAATAATTTGTCAAAGGAGCTTAGTTTGGTGTTTTGACTCCACTGAGGCTTTTAAAGTCATTGTTTTCAAGTATTCACTCAGTCTATGACACGATTCAAAAGAGAATATGATATATGATATATGATATATGATTATGGCTGAGTTATAGTCTTGCCATTGAAATTTGATTCTATTTTTCGTAGAATTAAATCATTTGAACTCACAATGTAAATTTGGTTCAAATCTGGCATCTCTGCGGAGCAGCGCAGATCGCGATCTTGGTATGGGAAGAGTTTCTGAAGTCTCGAGATACCCCGAGTTTAAGGTTAGTAGGAGTTATATTTGACTTTTTTTGCATAACATTTTTATTATGTTTAGTGATAACTTTTTGAGTTTATATTAATAGGAAAAAAGTCAAAAGGGTAAGGAAAATGTGGCTAGGAATGTATATCCACACGTATTATCTTGTGGAGACAATTAAAAATGAAAGGATATCATCGAGAGATGATTCTACATTAGATGATAATGGTAGTCCATCTCCACCTTCACGCCATGAGTTATGGAAGAGAGCACGACAAAAGAAAGGAGAAGATTACACATCAAAGTCTACACAAACTATTGCTGAGAAAATTGTAAGTAAAACTTGGAAATTACTTTAAGTATCATTATATTCGTGATTGATAAAAACTATTGAAATTAGTTGTGGTTTTTGCATTTTGTAGGATTCTCTAGTTGAAGAAACTGAAAAAGATTTCTTTGTTCCACATGGACATAACGATATCTTAACAACAACTATTGGAACATCCGAGCATGGAGGTCGTGTTCGTGGTGTTGGAAAGCACCGTAAACAAAGCACTTACTTTGGAAGGTCGTCTTCACGTCAAGGACAACATGAAGGGTATGAAAACACTTAGAAGTGGGGTTGAATAAGGGGTTTTCTTTCAATAATAAAAATTCACACGATATTTTTATCCTGGTTCGTTTGAACTCAAACTACTCTAGTCCACCCGTCAAGGTGATTTCGCCTCTCTCCGTCGAGGACTTAATCCACTAATCAAAACTTGATTACAATTGGTTCACGAAGGCAACTGCCAATGTCTTATTGAGAATCTTAACCACAAATTGGTTACTCAAGGAACAATGTACAATGTCTTCTTGAGAATCTTAACCACAACTTGGTTACTCAAGAAACAATACAACAATAACTTCTAACTAGTGAACTTAATGCTTCTTAATCTAAGCTATATCACAACTGTGATTTTTCACTAAGTTTAAGTACAATGAATATGGATCTCAATAATATGAACAAAATATTTTTTTTCAGCATAAGAGTTCACGTAAGCCTCTCTATATTCTTCTTCAAATGATCTTTTATTTATAGCCTTTGGAAAATGTTATCCGTTGCTTCCTCGTAAGTTGTTCTGCAATAAATGTTGCGTGTTATATTGGTTAATTATGCTTTGCATGCTTCTTAATATTTGTTCCTCATAAATCTTCAGCCAATTTTTAATAATTATGTCTCTAACGGTACTTTATCTTGTATCAGAATTTTTTACTTTGTTTTTCCTTTTCTACACAACTTCTATCTTGACTTTGTGAATATAACTTCTATCATAATTTGTCTACAGCGGTTGGTGCATTCAAAAGTCTTCATGCATTAGAACTTCTTGAACTTCAGCGTGAGTATTCTTTCTTTGTTTGTTCAGCTTTACATAAAGTCCAAGTTCTGATGGTACTTGAGTTAGAACTTCTTCTGAAATAAGAAATATGTAATTAGAGTACCACATTTACTTATACAAAATTTATTTAATTGTTATCATCAAAACTCTAAGATATGATTAGAATCAAACTTTGTTCTAACAATCTCCCCCTTTTTGATGATGACAAAACATTTAAGTTCTGATCAGAAATTTTGTATATAAGAAAGACAATCTCCCCCTAAGATGTATAATCTCCCTCTAAAATAAATACTTTGAGAAAAATTTACGACATAACTTCCCTGAGTATATTTTTCTCTCCAGCTTACTTCTTCAGAAAATAACTTGGTTGAAGATAATGGCAGGAAGATTTATTAGACGTCCTTTTTCAAGGCGGTGGATGAGAAAACGATCTCTAGAATGCAAGATTTTGTGAAAGTCTCCTCGAGGCTGCAAGTTGAAGAGAGCAAGGCGAAACAAGACCCTTTTTGTAGGAGAAAGAAAAAATGGATTGTTGAGAACTCGTAGGGCAATTTTTCTTAGGTCATTTGGAACGACAAATGCATTTGAGTGATCAAAATATGTTAGACTTGCAGTATTTGGGTTAGAGAGACAAATAATGGTTACAGCAATAGATGCTTCAGTGATGGTGAAGGGAATACCATGAATGGGGGATGTGATGCTTAGATTGTCATTGCTGACAAAAGCATGATTCTAGAAGTTTTTCACCAAATTTGTGAAGATAGGACCAAGAAGGAGGACGATATAATTCTCCCATCCTTGTTTTTCAAAACAAGCAATGTAGTGTTCATTGCTTTGTGATAGCCAAAGGAATTTCTCTTTGATGACAGTGAGAGATGTTTGGGAGCCATGGGAGAGAAAAGAGTTTAGAGAACAAAATAACAAGGATTAGGTTTAGGGAAGTGATAAGAGTTAACAATGGATGTGAATATATATATATATATATATAGGAATGAAGAAAAAAGGAATGAGAACGTATAGCCGGATGCGATAAATGCATAAATTTGCATGCTTTATAAAATGAGAAAATATTGAAATAAGCAAAGGATAATAGAATCATGATTAATGATATTAGGGGAAACATAAAAGATTTAAGACAACAGTTACCAATGACTCGTGCCTTAATAGCCTGCACGCGTGACCTTTCAGAGATTTGAACACGTGTTAAACTCCTAGGGTTAGCGTGATACATTTGTTTTATGTAGTGAACTTCTGAACCAAATTAGAAAATGAACTTCTGAACCAAGTAGGTCAGATGTTTCTAAATGGTTTCACTTCTAACTTCTGAAGAGTTATGAATCAGATAGTTCATTTTAGGCAAAAGAATGTTCTAAAGGCATTTCAGATATTTTACATAACTTCATTCTGGACAAAATTCCATACTAATATTTTTCAAAATGAATTTGAATCTATCTTCAGAAAGAGGTTTGGTGAAGATATCAGCCCATTGATGGTCTGTATCAACGAAATTTAAACTGAGTATCCCTTTCTGAATATAGTCCCTAATGAAGTGATGCTTAATTTCTATATGCTTGGCTTTAGAATGCAAAATAGGATTTTTTGAAAGACAAATAGCTGAAGTATTATCACAGAAAATAGGAATCTTACGCTCATAGATGTGATAATCTTCTAATTTAATTTTCATCCATAGCATCTGAGTACTACAGCCTGCAGCAGCTACATATTCTTCTTCTGTAGTTGATAGTGCAATTGTAGCTTGCATCTTGCTGTACGAGGAGATCAGATTCTTTCCCATAAATTGACAGCTTCCAGAAGTGCTTTTACGTTCTATTCTATCTCCAGCAAAATCAGCATCATAATATCCTACTAAGTTGAAATTTTTGGATCTTCTGTAAAGCAATCCAACATTAGTAGTACCTTTCAGATACCTCAAAATTTGCTTGACAACAGTCAAGTGAGATTCTCTAAAATCTGAATGGAATCTCGCACATAAACATACACTAAACAAAATATCTGGTCTAGATGCAGTTAGATAAAGTAGAGATCCAATCATACCTCTGTAAATTTTCTGATCTACTTTCTTACTTACCTCATCTTTTCCCAGAATGCATGTAGGATGCATTAGAGTTTTAGCTTCTTTACTTTTTGATAGATGGAATTTCTTCAGAAGTTCTTTGACATACTTTGTTTGATGTATGTATGTTCCTTCAAAAGTTTGATTAATTTGAATTCCCAGAAAAATATTTAAGTTCTCCCATCATACTCATTTCAAATTCTGCTTGCATGGACTTAGCAAATTCTTTTCCAAGAGAAACATTAGAAGTTCCAAATATAATATCATCTACATATATTTGAAAAATTAAAATATCATTTTTAAATGTCTTACGAAATAAAGTTGTGTCCACTTTTCCTCTGGTAAAATCTTTATCTAGAAGAAATGAACTTAATCGTTCATACCAAGCTCTAGGAGCTTGTTTCAGACCATATAAAGATTTCTTAAGTTTAAAAACATGTTATGGATATTTTGAATCTTCAAAAACAAGAGGTTGATGGACATAAACTTCTTCTTCTATGTAACCATTTAAAAATGCACTCTTAACATCCATTTGATACAAAGTAATGTCACATTGAGCAGCAAAGGAAATTAATAATCTAATAGATTCTAACCTGGTGACTGGGGCAAAGGTTTCATTATAGTCAATACCTTCTTGTTGACTATATCCTTGTGCAACCAGTCGTACTTTGTTTCTGACAGCTTATCCTTGCTCATTCAATTTGTTTCTGAATACCCACTTTGTTCCAATGATATTGAATCCATCAGGTCTTGGAACTAGATCCCATACATCATTTTTGGTAAACTGATTCAGTTCTTCTTTCATAACAATAATCTAGTCAGTATCTTGAAGAGCTTCATCAACAGAAGTTGGCTAAACCATAGAAATTAATTCACATAGAGATTCTTGATTGTTTCTGAGAAATGATCTGGTTCTAATGGGATCATCTTTCTTTCTGAGTATAACATCTTTTGGATGTGCTGAGGTGAGTCTAGAAGATCTTTTCTGTGAGGTTTCCTCAGAAATTCTTAAGTTCTCCATAGATGATGTAATTTGAGGATCTCTAAATTGTCTTTTGCTTCTGAGTCTTCAGAGTTTGTAAGTTGAACATCGATATATGGAAAATTTTCAGCTTGCTTTGGCTTTTGATGGCCAAGCTTATCATCAAATCTGACATTGATTGATTCTTCAACAATCAGAGTTTATGTATTGTATACTCTATAACCTTTTGAACGTTCAGAGTATCCAAGCAGAAAGCATTTTTGTTCCTTAGAGTTAAACTTGTTCAGATGTTCTTTAGTGTTCAGTATATTACAAGTACATCCAAAAGGATGGAAATGTGAAATGTTGGGTTTTCTGTTCTTCCATAATTCATAAGGAGTCTTTTCAAGAATGAGTCTTATAGAGATTCTATTTTGAATATAACACGTTGTGTTCACTGCTTCTGCCCAAAAATGTTTAGCCATATTGGTTTCGTTAATCATGGTTCTGGCCATTTCTTGCAATGTTCTATCTTTCGTTCTACAACTCCATTTTGTTGGGGAGTTCTAGGACAAGAGAAATCATGAGAAGTGCCATTTTCTTTAAAGAACTTTTCAAAGAGATTGTTCTCGAATTCTCCTCCATGATTACTTCTAACCTTTATGATTCTAAACTCTTTTTCATTTTGAACTTCGTTATAGAAATCAAAGAACACAGAATGTGACTCATCCTTGTATTTAAAGAACTTAACTCATGTCCATCTGCTATAGTCATCAATAATTACCAATCCATACTTCTTGCCTCTGATTGATGCAGTTTTCACTGATCCAAAAAGATCAATGTGCATAAGTTCTAACGGCCTAGAGGAAGAGACAACATTTTTTGATTTAAAAGAGGGTTTTGAAAACTTTCCCTTCTGACATGCTTAACACAGAGCTTCTGAGTTGAACTTCTTATTAGGAAGCCCTCTGACCAGATTGATTTTTTTAATCTGAGATATTCTTCTCATGCTAACATGTCCCAATCTTATGCGCCATACCCATTGCTCATCGTTAACAGACAAAAGACAAGTTACTTTTTGAGCTTTAAGATCAGAAAGATCAACTTTATAAATGTTGTTCTTTCTCTTGCCAGTGAAAAGGATTGACCCATCTTTTTGACTGACAGCTTTACAGGATTTTTAATTAAAGATTATATCATAGTCGTTGTCACTTAAATGACTTATGGACAACAAGTTATGTGTTAATCCTTCTACTAACAAAACATTAGTTATGGAGGGAGAATTACCGTTTCCAATAGTTCCAGAACTGATAATCTTTCCTTTTTGATTTCCTCCAAATCTAACGTCTCCACCATATTTAAGCTCAAGGCTTTGGAACATAGACTTTCTTCCCATCATGTGTCGCGAGCATCCAGAGTCCAGGTACCATGACTGGTGTTTCAACTGTGCTGCTAAGGACATATGCAACAAATATTATTTTCTCCTTATGTACCCACATCGTTTTAGCTCCTTTGGTGTTAGTGTGTCTAAAGTTCTGTTTGAACTTGGGTCTAGCATGAAAGTTTTTAGAATAAGAAGTGTATTTAATGTTATGTGTGTGACCAAATTCAAATTGGTTGTGTAAAGGTTTATATGTAATAACCATATCATCAACAAGTTTAGTTTGATATGGTTCTTTCCCTTTGGGTGTTTCATAACCAATTCCTTTTCTGTTATTTCTGCTAACACCATATATCATTGAAGCCATTTTGCTTCTTTCTATGCTTCTAGCAAGAAATTTTTGAAAACCAGTGTCATATTCTTTTAGAATATCTTTCAAACTTGAAGCAGTATCTGAATTAGAGATTTTTTGAATTTTTAATTCCACTATGAGTTTAAAATTACTTTCTTTAAATTCAGAATTTTTTGCTTTAAGTTTCTCAGTTTCAACTACAAAACTGTTTTTAAGTTTCTTGTATTTGATTCTGGGTTTACTATGGTTTTCCAGAAGTTCGGATAAGCTTTCTACAAGCTCATCTCTAGTAAGTTCAAAGAATACCTCATCAGTTTCTGATTCAGAGCCAAATTCATCTCCTATGGTAGCCATTAATGCTAATTTGGCATGTTCATCTTCTAAGTCAGATTCACCTTAAGAAGATTCTGAATAATCCCATGTGGCCATAAAACTTTTCTTCTTTTCAAATTTTTTCTTTGGCCTTTCTCTCTGCAGCTTTGGGCAATCATTCTTAAAGTTTCCTGGTTCTTTACATTCATAGCAGACAGTGTAACACCCCATATTTTCTCTATATTAATTTAATTAAGATTTAAATTAATTAATTGGAATTGTTTAGTATTTTAATTGAATTATTGGAGAATTGAGAAGAGGATGTTGTTGGGCCAAGGTAGTGATTAGTAAAAGAGGGGTACTAATACTAAGCCTTTAACTAAAGTATATTTTTCTATTTTTCATAAAAGAAGGAGAATAGAGAAAATTGAAAAATAGAAGAGAAATAGCACATTGGAGAGAAACTGAATACGTGAAAGAGGAGAAGAAGATGAAAAGAGCTTGCAAGGATTTCAAACTCTAAGGTGAGGGGGACTCTTCCGATTAATATCTCTTATGTATTCATGAGTAGTAGGATTGAGTAGTATGTTATTTGATTCAATTGGAATATGTTAGGTTTTGGGAATTTTGGGGTTTTGGGGAGATTTGATGAATTTGAATGATGATGATTGCATATGATGTTAATTGACTTCTAAAACATGTTAGAGTTGTGCTACAATAAGTGAATTGATGTTGTTTCTATGTGATAATCGTTTTGGTGTGAATTGGAGTGAGTTGGAAATGGATAGATAGTGTCAAAACTGATAATTTTGTATTTCCTGAAACAACTCATAATACTATAAATCTCATGTATTTACCGTTGTTACGAGATTTCGGTAAAATAAACACATATAGTCGGGGTTCAGCTGTTTTGGCTCGTTTTATAGTTCTACCTGCATTCAACGATACTTGTTCATTTTATTCCTGTGCTTTTTTGCTGCAAAGATAGGGTTGGTCGAGAATGACGACATTCGCCCCCCACAACGGCAAACCATTTAGGTTCCCCAACACGACAAAATAAGTTAACAACATTATCCAATTTTCTTACTTAATATTATAAACAACATTGATTATTTTATTTACATTATTTTATTTGTAGGTGGTCCGTTCCAAAGATGAACTACAACAAAACTCCTAGAAACACAATAGTGGTCTATCGGAATCTTCTGGATCATGTTGGACCCGATGAGGTATTACAAATCGACACCTCTAAATATAGTTTAATAATAACTTGTGATTAAATTATTTTTTTACAACACTTTTCTGGAGGTCATATCTGGGTCTCGACCATGAGACTAACCTAGATGATGATGTTGTTTGGACTGCAAAAACAACAATCATCAAGTTCACTATTATGGAGATGCACCACAGTGATCGTGTGAAGCTCCAATTCGGCATGTGTAGCAACCTTCCCTAAAAATTAAAGATTAGAGTCGCCACCTATTCTACCAAGGCGAATAGGAAACCTCGCGCAGTTAAGAGATCAGGGTAAGATACTATATTCAGGTCGAGGGAAGGTGTTAGGCACCCTCAACCCTTTCCCAAGGTTTGCACTATAGGGTTAATATTTATGGCTAACATAAAGAAAGGTAACAGACAGTTAATAGGGCAAATGGCAAATTATTAAGATTAAAGGTTTATGATTTAAGGAAATAAATAGGGGGAAAATGAGATTTACGGGGGAGGGGACTCGCCTTGTTGCCAAGTGCCTACGTACCTCCTTATGGAGGATCAGAGTCTACGTAGTTCGGGCACAGGGTTGTACGCCTTAGAATTTGATATGGAGGTGTTTGAAGTTGTTTTGTGCTTTGAAAGGCATTTTGAGTTGCCTGATTGAAAAGGATGAAAATCTGTAGTTTGGTATTAGTAGTTTGAAAAGGTTTGGGAAGTGTTTTAGGATTTGGGCGTACAACCCTGATTTTAATTTGTTACCATTAGTTGCAATAATCAATAGGTTTGATTACCACGGCTAACGAATTGAAGGGAGAATTGCTAACCACTATAATCGATAGATTCGGTTATCACGAATAGCAAATGAATATGTATTTTAAATTATCGTTACTCCTCATAATCAATAGATTCGATTACAAATAATAACGAATTTGATAAAGGGAAAATGCTAATCATCGTAACCAATCGATTTGGTTAAAACCATTTAGCAGAATAAATTGTTGTTTTAATTTATATTTAATTATTTAAAGGATTGATTCTTACCCACCGCGATCAATTAATTTAATCGAAGCGAATAAAATTCTAAAATTGTTTGGCTAAAGGCTGAGTTGGTTAGAAAACCCTAATCCTAATACTTGGGCTAAGCGGACAATGGGATTGGGCAAACCCTAATGCCTTGATGAATTTTTTCTAGGGTTTTATAATTAAAGCTTCATTAAAATTAATTAAATTGAATAACCGGGAAAATACTCGGGAAAATAATCCTAAACCCTAATTATATCCCTAATCTAATTTTATATCTAACCCTAATTACAATAAATTAATTTAATTACACATAATTAATTAATACCTAATTCAAATAATTAAACAATAAAATAGAAAAATATATAATAAAACCTGGGCGCCTGATTGTGTGTGGGTGCCTCCTGAGCGTCCAAGCTGCACCTGCGCGTCCATATATGTTGGATCAAGCTTTATGATCATCCTGTGGTCCTGTTGCTAGGGTGCACGGTACGTATATGCATGTGGGACACGCTGGATATGAGAGCTGAATACATGATTTCAATTCATAAAAATAAATGGCGTTGAGGGTAGGGTTCGAACCCAGGCCCCCATGCATGTCACAAGCATACCTTCGCAAACTGCGATGTATCGGTTTAGTGACATTATCATGAAACGAAATAAATATAATGAAAATCACGTTAAAGAAATTTAAACCAAACTCAATTCGCGCCCAGGATCTTTCTTCTTCCTCGCTGGATTTCAGAAAATAGACACACCTTTACCCACGGTTTTTATACGTTGCCATAGGTCTGCAAATGTCAAATTCTTCATACGATGCACATAAATCCCAATTAGTTGTTCAGATGCATCAAATCCTGTCCCATGAACATGAAAACGCGAACGGTGCAGACTAATTTCATCTCCAATCGACAATCCCCAAATCAGATCTTAAGAACCCTAGCAATGGTGATTACCTTAACCTGTAGCGAAAATCCAATTGAGTGGCCCAGATAGCTCGCAAATAACGTTATAAACACAATTATATTTTCAAAAAAACTTTATGATCCCTTCATGAACGAGTACGAATCAAAACAAGTTTGACATAAAACGTGAAATTGAGGACACGTTCCAACGCCTTCTGGCCGATGATGAGGATCGGTTTACATCCAGGAGGCCACGAGGATTCGATTGGAACCGTTCATTTGATCAGAAACAGGTTGCAACTCAATCCACCACTCCCCCTTGGTTCACGATTTTTTACTCTTTGAATAAGGTTATCGGTCCGAAAAAACTCCCCCCCTGCGAATTGCACTCTCCTCTGTACTTATAAGAGAGCCTATTAGGTTAATAAAACTTGCAAGAATCTTTTTGAATCCAATATTGCATATTTGAGAAATTTAATTTATGGATCTTTCTTAATTTGATCAATTATGCTCCAATACTTCTCAATTGAATTATGCACGAATTTTTATTAGAAAATATGAAATAAATGTTGATTGGAATGGATAATTATTAAGCTCGTGGCCAAATATTTGATTTTTATTGATTTATATAACTTTTAATCATTATTTAAATGAATTAAAAAAACCATATAAAATCAAACAAAAATTATTAATTCGTGGAAATTGGTCTTGCTAACTTAGATAACTTGTGGATCAAGATTAAGGCTTAAAAAGTTAGGCCCATTTGTAAAAATAATCATTTTGAACCACTTTTGTCTCACATATTTCCTTCAAAATCGCCCAACTTTGACAAGGCATATCTCCCTCAACTTTTAAGATATGGAGGAGTTCTAGGACTTTTTGGAAACCTCAAGATTTCCTCTATAGACCACTTTGGAACATATTTTTCATTTGGAGCTTTTATCTTGATCATATCCCCTTTGACAAAAAACTGCTTTTGACTTGATGTTTGAAAAGGACTTGTAATGTTTTGTATCATATCTCCCAAATGAAGCATTCCTAGCCTTGGCTTGTGAGAGACAAAGTAGTAAAGAATCCAATTTCCTTCAAAATAGGCTTTGAGTGGGTAATTTTTGATGTTCCATGTGAAAGTTATGGCCAGTCAAAGTTGAGTTGACTTTCTCTTAGAGAAACCCTAATTTGAACCTTTTTTGTATTTGTTCATCTCTGAGTTTCTACTGATAAATCATGATCAACCTTTGATCAAATGATGGATATAGAACTTTATACTTGATGTTTGACCAAAGATCAAAGGTTTGGACCATGCTTTGATTATGGTTGACTTTTAGGTTTAATCAGTTGACTGTGAATCTTGGAGTTGTTTGAGCGGGTAACTTTTGGAGTTAGGTCTTGATCTTTGCCATAGAATTATCTTAGATCATCATGGACCATGGAGACTTGATTGAGAACCTTGTTTTGCTAATTCCCTCAGGAGAGTACCAAACCCTAGCTTTAGGAGACTCTTGCTCAGGAGAATGACTGGATGAATCTCTTGAACTTTGAATCATTGTGAATGGAATGTGGGAGGCAAATTTTGGGGTATGACAGCTGCCCCTGTTCAATCTTCTTAAACCTGAAGAGGTAGATTGGCTTGTTCGCCTATCGCGATCTGATGGTGGAAGAGGATTGAACACTAGAATACCCAGAAATTTGCGATTGCCGGTGTAGGAAATAGTTTTTTTAGATGGGCTTAAAGATGTCATCCAGTTGTTTGACAAGATGCTTGTCCAGAGCATATGCTCTTTATACCGGGATCATATGGATTGTGTCTGAGGAGATATGAAGTAATGTCTTACATAAGACTACTTGAAGAGGTTCCTGAATAAAGTATATCAAAGGCTGATTCGAAGAAGCTTAGGCTTTGAACAAAGCTTAGGAAGACTGTCTTGGAGAAGACTAACTAAGGAGTTACTTGAAAGGACAAGGTATGTCTTAGAAAGGATTGGATAAATATTTTAAGAAGGCTACCTAAAAACGCATGATATGTCTTAACCAAGATTCACCTGGAGAGGCTTTTAGTAAGGATATGGAATGTCTTAAACAAGATTAACCTAAAGGAGTTCCTGGAAAGGATATGAAAACGTCTTAAACAAGATTACCTAGATAGGTTATAACACGTCTTAAACAAGATTGCTTGGCAAGGTTCCTAGAAAGGGTACGAAACGTCTTAGACAAGACTACCTAGAGAGGTTATGTTATGTCTTAAACAAGACTTCCCAGAATGGATGTGATACGTCTTAAACAAGACTATCTAGAAAAATTAGGATATGTCTTACATAAAACTAACCTAGAAAGGTTCCTGGGAACGATACAATATGCCTTAAACAAGACTATAAGGTTAACTTAGATATGTCTTAAACAAGACTGACCTAGAAAGTCTCCTGGAGAGGATGAGGAGGGATTGGATACATGTTTTAAGGAGATTACCTAGAAAGGTATGATATGTCCTAAACAAGACTAACCTAGAAAAGTTTTTGGAAAGGATGTGATATGTCTTACACAAGACTCACCTGAAAAGGCTCTTAGACCGGATACGGGATACCTTAAACAAGACTTACCTAGAAAGGCTCCTAGAAAGGACACGATTTGGATTGAAATTGAAAATTGAAATTGAAATGAGTCTTGGTTACTAACGTACCAAAGAACTCGGTGCCATATCACTGCCAAGGGACTAGCATGATAAGACGTAACGCAATAGGTCACGATTTGGATTGAAATTGAAATGAGTCTTGGTTACTAACGTGCCAAAGAACTCGTGCCATATCATTGCGAAGGGACTAGCGTGATAAGACGTAACGCAATAGGTCACGATTTGGATTGAAATTGAAAATTGAAATTGAAATGAGTCTTGGTTACTAACGTACCAAAGAACTCGGTGCCATATCACTGCCAAGGGACTAGCGTGATAAGACGTAACGCAATAGGTCACGATTTGGATTGAAATTGAAATTGAAATTGAAATAGGATTGTAATAGGATTTGAAATGGGATTGGAATAGGATTTGAAATAGGATTTGAAATAGGAACTGGAAAATTAGTTTGGAATTGGTATAGGATTTGAAATAGGATTTGGAAAATAGGAACTGGAAAATTAGTTTGGAATTGGTATAGGATTTGAAATAGGATTTGGAAAATAGGAGCTGGAATAGGAATTGGAATAGGATTTGAAATAGGATTTGAAAATAGGACGTAACAGTCAGACGGGAACTGACTACCAGACGGGAATTGGATTTAATGTAACAGTCAGACGGGAACTGACTACCAAACAAGAATTGGATTTAATGTAACAGTCATACGGGAACTGACTACCAAACGAGAATTGGATTTAATGTAACAGTCAGACGGGAACTGACTACCAAACGAGAATTGGATTTGATGATTTTCTAGGACGAGAACTGGACTTTGTAATGATTTGCCAGGACGAGAACTGGATTTTGTAATGATTTGCCAGGACGAGGACTGGACTTTGTAATGATTTGCCAGGACGAGAACTGGACTTTGTAAGGATTTGGATTTGCAAATGAAAATTGGGCTTTTATAGTATATGAATGTACCAGATGATATGCATGGTTTGATGTTGGAGTGAAGCGACATGATTAATGCATGACAATGATTTATGATGACTTGGATGTTTTGATTGATGTAGTGAGTGGAACGAAATAATGTCTTATATAAGACTACCTGAAAAGGTTTCTGGAATGGATATGAACATCTTTCCTAAAGAAGACTACCTGAAAAGGTTCTTAGCAAAGGACGCAATTTGTCTTAAAGAAGGCTACCTGAAAAGGTTCTGAGCGACGAATGAGGAATGTCTTTAAAGACGACTACCTGAAAAGGCTGAAAGATGTCTTTAAGAAGGACTACCTAAAAAGGTTCTTAGCAAGGATAGAAATTTGTCTTAAAGAAGACCACCTGGAGAGGCTGAAAAATGTCTTAAAAAACTACCTAGAAAGGTTCTTAGAAAGAGAACGTCTTGAAGAAGACTACCTGAAGAGGTTCCTAGAAAGGATCGTGAGATTTATCTTAAAGAAGAATACCTGAAAAGGTTCTTGAAAAGGATCGTAAGATTTGTCTTAAAGAAGACTACCTGAAGAGGTTCCTAGAGAGGATGATGAATGTCTTAGAAAAGACTACCTAGAAAGGCTCTTAGGAAAAGAATGTCTTAAAGAAAACTACCTGAAGAGGTTCCTGGAAAGGATGATGAATGTCTTAGAAAAGGCTACCTAAAAAGGTATGGTGTAATGTCTCAACCAATGTATGTAATGCATGATTTGTATGTATTTGCATGATGCTCCAATGATAGGTTGTTGATAACCACAACGTATATAGCTCGCTGGAGTTGTAGGTTTGTTTGATAAGGTGGGGTGTGATGCTAGCGCGACTTCCCAATCCTTGTTTTCTTGAATTTTGAAGATTGTAGTTAAGAGAAGATTTGTTCGATGTTGTAAAGTGTGAGAACGCCTTTTCCTTATGTTGTGCGCCTTGCCCCAGTATTTTCGTGGAAGAAGATGCTTATGAGGGAAGTGCCCCAGGAAATAGCCTTGTCATATGCTTCGACGTTTAGATTGAAGGGCGTGCCCCTGACTTCCAGGATATGGAAGGTTATCCATAGTGTTCTATCTAGGGGTGGCAAACGGGCATGCCCGCCCCGTTTAGGCCCGCCCCGCAAAAGCCCGCAAGAAAATGGGGCGGGGCGGGGCGGTCATAGTAGAGGGTGCGGGCCTAAAACGAAGGCTCGCCCCGCAAAAAAGTGAAGGCGGGGCGGGCTAAGCCCGCAGGCACTGCACTTTTTAAGCCTAAAAATGCAAAATTTATGTTAATTTCGATGCCCGCAAAAGCCCGCATAAAAAACGGGGTGGGGCGGGGCGGTCACACTTTAGGGTGAGGGCCTAAAACCTTGGCCCGCCCCGCACTAAAGTGCGGGCAAAACGGGCATGCCCAACGGGCCGTGCCCGTTTTGCCACCCCTATCCTTCGGTTTAAATTTATCCCATGTTTGACATGCCCCTGATTGAGATTGCTTCGAGGTGTACCCCAAGTCAATTGGACCTTAGGAAGAATGCCCCTAGTAAATAGGATGTTTGGTCGTATGCCCCTGTTTAGGAAAACCTTCTGGACGTGGTTTCCCCATTCAAGAGTCTTTATCAGAAATGGTCGCCTTTGGTTAAACCAATTCGAGATCTCCTTGAGTGCTAAGTGTTTGTCCGTAGACGACGTCGTACCCTTTGAGAAGTAACTCCAATGTGTATGCAAGTTTTGAAATCGAAGTCCGTTATGAATTAGGACTGGATGATTGGGAATGAATGTTTGAAGAAGCGTAGTGATTAGAAATAGTTTTAACAAACTTAGGAGTCAGTATAACAAATCATGCTTAATATGCTTTCATAGTTAACCTTGCCTCAATTAGGACTTTTGAATGTTGTATCTTGGCTTGGTTGATGGTTTAAAGAAACAACGGATATAAGGCTCAAAATTTATTTAACCCCACCCTTTCTCCTTGATGTTCTCCAAATCCTAAAGATTCGACTAATCCACTGAATGTGCTTTGTTTGTAAGAGAATCGTTTCAGTTTTGATGTTGAGCATAAACCTTAGTAGAGATCCAGGCATTGATGGTAAAAATGTTGTAGAGACCCAAGCATTTATGAGAAGCTTCGCGGATTTAGCAGTCACAAGATTGTATTTTGTATTTTGCTTTTGCTTTTATCCCTTATTTTTGCATGAACCAATTCCTTAGAATTTGATCCATCGGGATGCCCTTAATTTTGCCTAAGTCATTTGGTTTGTTTTCATGTAATTTTCCGTTTTGACTTAGCGAGCTTTTTTTTCTTTCAAATACTCCTTTTGAAATATTGATCCTTGTATATCGAATGTTGTGACTGCCACGTTGACTTTGATTTGTAAGCTTCGGCTTATATACTTCTTTAATCTTGAATAATGTGTTGAGGAAGAAGATGTTGTGAATGTTATCTCCATTGCTTCCTCAATCTTGGATGAACGCGAGGAAGAAGATATGCTTGAACCTTTTCTTTAACCTTTGCTCGACTCTTGGCTTGAGTCTTTGCTTGGATTGACTGATTCTATTGACAACCAAAATACACCATTGAATTAATCGAAATCTACCCTGCCCCTGGTTGAAATCAAGGTTTATTTGAAAAGTAGAAACAAACTCCAACTCCTGGCTCGAGGGGGTAACGAGGGATTAACATCCTTATATCTCCACTGTTTGGGAATTGAAACAATGCATGTACATCGTCGGTTCGGTCTTACCTTGAAAGCATACGTTTAGCGAGATTTAGTTATTTGTATTTGTCATTCTCCCTCAAGTTTGTTAATAATTGGGAGTGATAATTTGAAATGGTAATTTGAAATGGAAAGTCGTAGTAATGCAAGAGCGGAGCGAAAGAATTGATTTCAAAACATGCATGATTATTTTATGGAATTGCTATTCAAAAGGTACAACGTTTTACGTCAAATAGCATTTTGTGATCGTAGGAATTACAACTTAAAAGATAAACCTATTAATCCTAAGGGCAATCTCCTTTGTGAGTCTGTCGACCATATCCTACTCCTTAGTTCATGGAATTGTAGAAGTGAAGGGTAATCTCGAATTCTCCTTGGGCACGTCAAATCTGTCGGGAATAAATTGTTAGCGGTGGGTTTTCGTCGTATCGGAACTTCATGAGTTTCCTTTGACTGAACCTCTTTTGCTTTTTCTAAGGATATTATCACACCGTTCGCAATCCTCGGGGTTCGTAGATTGATAAAGGAAATTTAGGACCCTTTTGCCCCTTGGTGGGGAGTCAACATATGCCATTTTCCCTCCATCGTAGTTACGCATCTTTGTTCAGGATATTGCCCCATTAGGACTAATCCTTGCCCCCAGGTTATCGTAGAGCGTCCTTGTAAACTTCGCTATGTTCGTAGATGAACCCATTTAAAACTAGATACCCCTTAAGTGTATCTATGAGGGAACTTCTTTGTTGAACTGATCCTTGCTCGACGATAATCTTGGCATAATCTTGTTGCGAAAAGGCATGGACATGCGGAAGGCATGGTGAAAGGCATTCCTTTTTCATTTGTATGACTAAGCTCATAACTAATTTATCTTCCTTTATCCATAGTTTATAATCCTCTTTATTTCTCTGAGAGTTTCGGGAAACCGACTAGCATGGTAAGTATGGATGCGGGCGAAGATAGAAATGCAAATGTATGAATGCATGAAAATGCAAATGTGTTCGTATGCAAAAGACTCCTTTATTTTTTACGTATGGTGATTCCTTATATGCAATGCAAGCGCGCGAGATAAATAGTCCTAAGGATATCCTATGTGGATCTAGAGGTGACATTGGACCTTAGCAAAATCATTGCAAGTTAGATATTATGACGCGTTAATAGGAACCCCTTAGATCAAGGGGTACGCGGAAAGTAGCAACTGATGACCGTTTAGGACATTCACCAAGTCTCATGACCTTCGAGAGGTCGTTCGACGTGTAATTACGAAGTTGTCCCTCGTGGGAAGGTTCTCTATGCGGAACACAACCTATCTAAGGACGATATTGGGTAAATAGAAATCCCTACAAGCTAGGGATGAAAGATGTAAAGATAAAGACTCAAACCCTAAAAGTTAGAGGGTGCACGGGGATAAACACGGGGTGACCGTTCAAGAAGGTCATTTTTCCTCATGGCCATCGAGAGGCCAATCGATATGCGTTAACGAAGATGTCCTTCGTGGGAAGGACACATAGTTGTAAAAAAAAATACAAAGATGTAAAAAGGAAAATCCCTACGGGCTAGGGAGTGCATAGGAGTAAGCATAGAGTGACCGTTCAAGACAGTCACTAGATCTCATGGCCATCAAGAGGCCAATCGACGTGCATTGGTACAGATGTCCTTCGCGGGAAGGACGCGTAGTTGTAAAAACACAAGGATGTAAAAATAAAATCCCTACAGGCTAGGGAATGCATAGATGGTGATGTCCTTCGTGGGAAAGACGTGGTCTTAGAAATTACAGTCCCTACAGGTTAGGGAACACGTAGGGATACCTGCAAAATTGAAGCGCATAAACATTCGAAGTATATAGATTGCACACATACAATAAACACATAAGCACATAAGCCCTAGGTTCGTAGGTTCGGCATGACGGCTTAGGGGTATACCCTTCCCATTGGTATGTCCTAGACACGGGTCTCATGGGGTCGTTCGTAGCCTCCGAGACTTTTTGTCTCTTTGGATTTTAGAACAACTCATTTTATCCATGAGGTTCGAGTTTTTGGGGTAGGTTCCCAGAGAGATCAGCCAAATACCAAGTCCTGCCCTCAACAAGGTCAAGCCTCGTATTGGACATTTCCGGATATTCAACCCACTCTGAGTGGAATTATCAATAAGACTCGTAGACGATTCAAGTCCCCCTTGGTCTTAAGGATAACTCCCACACTTAGGTTTAACAACAATTTATATTATCCTAGAAGTACGGTAAAACAAATACGCAGTTAAATATATATTGAAATTACTGTAAAAAGAGAATTACGGTAATTTAAGACAGTAAATAAACAAATAAATTTAAATTTAAATATTTAAAACTAACCTCGAAATCCAGCCGCTTATAATTCAAAAGTATAGTAAAACAGTAAAAAAATTAAATTACTGTAATTTAAGGCTGTAAATAAATAAATTAAATTTAAATGTTTAAAGAACTAACCTCAAATCCGGCCGCTTATAATTTAAAAAGTATAGTACAAAAGTAATTAAATAAAAATTTAAATTACTGGGATTTAAGGCTGTAAATAAATAAATTTAATTTAATTTAAATATAAAAAAACTAACCTCAAATCCGGCTGCTTATAATTTAAAAAGTATAGTACAAAAGTAATTAAATAAAAATTTAAATTATTGGGATTTAAGGCTGTAAATAAATAAATTAAATTAAATTTAAATATAAAAAAAAACTAACCTCAAATCCGGTTGCTTATAATTCGGACAATGCATTAGAGCAGCAAATATTTAAAAATATATTTATTTAAATGACGTAGATGGATGGAGATGGTAAATAAATACATAAATAAAAAAAATAAAATTTTTAAATATTTATAAAAATAAATAAACCCTAAAAATGGCGAATTAGCCAAACCCTAAAAAGTTTGCCGAAACCTAAATAGTTTACCACAAACCTAAACCCTGCCAAAACCTATAGGAGTATAGTAATTCACCATTAAGTGTATCCCCAGCAGAGTCGCCAGCTGTAGCAACCTACCCTAAAAATTAAAGATTAGAGTCGCCACCTATTCTACCAAGGCGAATAGGAAACCTCGCGCAGTTAAGAGATCAGGGTAAGATACTATATTCAGGTCGAGGGAAGGTGTTAGGCACCCTCAACCCTTTCCCAAGGTTTGCACTATAGGGTTAATATTTATGGCTAACATAAAGAAATGTAACAGACAGTTAATAGGGAAAATGGCAAATTATTAAGATTAAAGGTTTATGATTTAAGGAAATAAATAGGGGGAAAATGAGATTTACGGGGGAGGGGACTCGCCTTGTTGCCAAGTGCCTACGTACCTCCTTATGGAGGATCAGAGTCTACGTAGTTCGGGCACAGGGTTGTACGCCTTAGAATTTGATATGGAGGTGTTTGAAGTTGTTTTGTGCTTTGAAAGGCATTTTGAGTTGCCTGATTGAAAAGGATGAAAATCCGTAGTTTGGTATTAGTAGTTTGAAAAGGTTTGGGAAGTGTTTTAGGATTTGGGCGTACAACCCTGATTTTAATTTGTTACCATTAGTTTCAATAATCAATAGGTTTGATTACCACGGCTAACGAATTGAAGGGAGGATTGCTAACCACTATAATCGATAGATTCGATTATCACGAATAGCAAATGAATATGTATTTTAAATTATCGTTACTCCTCATAATCGATAGATTCGATTACAAATAATAACGAATTTGATAAAGGGAAAATGCTAATCATCGTAACCAATCGATTTGGTTAAAACCATTTAGCAGAATAAATTGTTGTTTTAATTTATATTTAATTATTTAAAGGATTGATTATTACCCACCGCGATCAATTAATTTAATCGAAGCGAATAAAATTCTAAAATTGTTTGGCTAAAGGCTGAGTTGGTTAGAAAACCCTAATCCTAATACTTGGGCTAAGCGGACAATGGGATTGGGCAAACCCTAATGCCTTGATGAATTTTTTCTAGGGTTTTATAATTAAAGCTTGATTAAAATTAATTAAATTGAATAACCGGGAAAATACTCGGGAAAATAATCCTAAACCCTAATTATATCCCTAATCTAATTTTATATCTAACCCTAATTACAATAAATTAATTTAATTACACATAATTAATTAATACCTAATTCAAATAATTAAACAATAAAATAGAAAAATATATAATAAAACCTGGTGTTGAAAGTATTTGTGGGTAAATATTTTCGGTAATATATCGTATCCACAGGGATTGGTTAATATCACTGCCGTTCTATAGTTAATTATTGTGAGTTAGAAAAAGTAATTGGATTTGTTTTATGATTATAGTACTATCAAATGTAAACAATAATGTAAATGCAGATAATGAACGTTTGTTAACGATTAAGGAAGTATGTTGAGCTTTAGGGTTCATCAACCTATTCCCATACAACTTATCAATTAATTCACAATTGAACAATCTTTTGAATTACTATCTTCACTTATCCTCAAATATGATTCCATGTCTGCAAATCAAATTAGATAGACTTTTACCGGTATGAGATTCGATCTCTCCAAATATCAATATCGATAATAGTAATTAAAAACGATAATTATGAAAACCCAATCACAATTCCATCTCTGCAAATTGGGATTGAATCAATATAGTAACCTAGGGCAAAAGTTAAAATCCTTTCTTTCGATCAAAGATTCAACAATGGTGTAAAGTAAAAACAAGGTTTCTTATTGATAATAAATTCAAACAATTGTTCATAGGAAAGAATCAATGATATTGTATATTCATAGGTTAATTACTACCTTAAACTCAACAAGAGAAATTTAGCTCTCCATAGACATGAAGAACACACAAGAATTAATAGAAGGATTCATCTTCATCAACAGCATGGCTTCGATTGGTAAAGATTTGACCTTCGATTGTTGTTCTTGACTGCAAACTCAGAATGCTCTCCTAATTTCGCTCACAAAGGATCTGTCTTTCACTTGGAAGCTAGGGCTTCTATTTATAAGTTTTGGGCTTTTAACGCCGAGGCCGCGGCGCGGCAACGGATGAGCGCGGCGCGATCAGAAACAGAGACTTTGGCGCGGCGCTGGCTAGAACTCCCGCGGCGCGCCCTTGTCAAACTTCATCTTTTTGCTTTTCCTTTGAGACCTCCAGCTTCCTTTCCTCTTCATGTTTTCCTAAAGCTCCAGTTCAGCTCTAAACCTGCATCAATAGTACCCACAAGTGATTCGATTTTCTTTACACATGAACTAAACCTTTTCAGTTCAATTCTCACTAAAAACCTATGGATCTATCACAATTTGCATTAGTTTAGACCAGAAATTACTTATATTAACACATGAATTTACCATTAATTCACTCCTAACACCTGGGCGCCTGATTGTGTGCGGGTGCCTCCTGAGCGTCCACACTGCACCTGCGCATTCATATATGTTGGATCAAGCTTTATGATCATCCGGTGGTCCTGCTACTAGGGTGCACGGTACGTATATGCATGTGCGACACGCTGGATCTGAGAGCTGAATACATGATTTTAATTCATAAAAATAAATGGCGTTGAGGATAGGGTTCGAACCCAGGCCCCCACGCATGTCACAAGCATACCTTCGCCAACTGCGCTATATCGGTTTAGTGACATTATCATGAAACGAAATAAATATAATGAAAATCACGTTAAAGAAATTTAAACCAAACTCAATTCATGCCCAGGATCTTTCTTCTTCCTCGCTGGATTTCAGAAAATAGACACACCTTTACCCACGGTTTTTGTACGTTGCCATAGGTCTGCAAATGTCAAATTCGTCATACGATGCACATAAATCCCAATTAGTTGTTCAGATGCATCAAATCCTGTCTCATGAACATGAAAACGCGAACGGTGCAGACTAATTTCGTCTCCAATCGACAATCCCCAAATCAGATCTTAAGAACCCTAGCAATGGTGATTACCTCAACCTGCAGCGAAAATCCAATTGAGTGGCCCAGATAGCTCGCAAATAACGTTATAAACACAATTATATTTTCAAAAACACTTTATGATCCCTTCATGAACGAGTACGAATCAAAACAAGTTTGACATAAAATATGAAATTGAGGACACGTTCCAACGCCTTCTGGCCGATGATGAGGATCGGTTTACATCCAGGAGGCCACGAGGATTCGATTGGAACCGTTTATTTGATCAGAAACAGGCTGCAACTCAACCCACCACTCCCCCTTGGTTCACGATTTTTTACTCTTTGAATAAGGTTATCGGTCCGAAAAAATTCCCCCCCTGTGAATTTCACTCTCCTCTGTACTTATAAGAGAGCCTATTAGGTTAATAAAACTTGCAAGAATCTTTTTGAATCCAATATTGCAAATTTGAGAAATTTAATTTATGGATCTTTCTTAATTTGATCAATTATGCTCCAATCCTTCTCAATTGAATTATGCATGAATTTTTAGTAGAAAATATGAAATAAATGTTGATTGGAATGGATAGTTATAAAGCCCATGGCCAAATATTTGATTTTTATTGATTTATATAACTTTTAATCATTATTTAAATGAATAAAAAAAACCATATAAAATCAAACAAAAATTATTAATTCGTGGCAATTGGTCTTGCTAACTTAGATAACTTGTGGATCAAGATTAAGGCTTAAAAAGTTAGGCCCATTTGTAAAAATAATCATTTTGAACCACTTTTGTCTCACATATTTCCTTCAAAATCGCCCAACTTTGACAAGGCATATCTCCCTCAACTTTTAAGATATGGATGAGTTCTAGGACTTTTTGGAAACCTCAAGATGTCCTTTATAAGCCACTTTGGAACATATTTTTCATTTGGAGCTTTTATCTTGATGATATGGCCTTTGACAAAAAACTGCTTTTGACTTGATGTTTGAAAAGGACTTGTAATGTTTTGTATCATATCTCCCAAATGAAGGATTCCTAGTCTTGGCTTGTGAGAGACAAAGTTGTAGAGAATCCAATTTCCTTCAAAATAGGATTTGAGTGGGTAATTTTTGATGTTCCATGTGAAAGTTATGGCCAGTCAAAGTTGAGTTGACTTTCTCTTAGAGAAACCCTAATTTGAACCTTTTTTGTATTTGTTCATCTCTGAGTTTCAACTGATAAATTATGATCAACCTTTGATCAAATGATGGATATAGACCTTTATACTTGATGTTTGACCAATGATCAAAGGTTTGGACCATGCTTTGATTATGGTTGACTTTTAGGTTTAATCAGTTGACTGTGAATCTTGGAGTTGTTTGAGCAGGTAACTTTTGGAGTTAGGTCTTAATCTTTGTCATAGAATTATCTTAGATCATCATGGACCATGGAGACTTGATTGAGAACCTTGTTTTGCTAATTCCCTCAGGAGAGTACCAAACCCTAGCTTTAGGAGACTCTTGCTCAGGAGAATGACTGGATGAATCTCTTGAACTTTGAATCTTTGTGAATGGAATATGGGAGGCAACTTTTGGGGTATGACAGCATGCAGCAAGGACTATCAGAAAACCAATATATTTATCCCATAAGGGAAAGGAATATCAGAAAACCTAGGAAAAGGAAGGAACACGGTCTTGCGACCAGAGAATCAAGGTACGGAAGTCGGTAACGCGAGGGGAAGGTATTAGCACCCCTCGCGCCCATCGTACTCGATGGTATCCACCTATGTTTGTTTCTATCTAGAGGGTGTGTACTATGTCTACCTATATATGAATGCATGCCAAAAGAAATACGGGGAAAAGAAGGAATTATTTACAAGTGTGCTCGTTCAAGCCCCGCGACTTGATGCCTACGTATCCTTTTCAGGAATCAGAGCGCCGTAGTTCGGCTCAAGATTTTCTGTTTGTTTTTGTGTTTTTTAGTTGGGCGGAGTTAACGCTCGCGCTCTTGCATAAGGGGACAGCCTAGGATGCAATAGAGCGGAGATAACAATGCCCTTAAGAAAGGAGAGAAGAGAGAGAGTTTGAGTGTTTCGAGGAAATCCCTAAAGCAAGGGAAACTCGAGTTACTCTTTGGTTTGTGTCTTTTAGAATTTGGGAACTTACGCCCGAATGGAACCCTAAAGCAAGGGAGATCCAAGCACTCGAATGATTCCCTAAAGCAAGGGAGATTCAAGCTTCCATTCCCTTTTTAATGATTTTCACTTTTTTATTAGTGTTTTAAGTATTTTCTTTGTATGTTTTAAAGGGATTTTATTTGAATATTTTTTAAGTGTTTTAGGTTGTAAAAAAAAAAGAAACTAGCCTAAGTATGAAGGGAATTTCTACCTAATGTTATCATGGTTTCTACCTAAGGTTAGGAATAAAAGACACATGGAAAATAAAGCGCTAAGTAGAATATTGAAAATAGCATGAAAAAGAACAAATCAAAATATAGCACAAAAGTGAATTAAAAGTACTATTATTTTTATGTGACTTTTTTATGAAAGAAATGAATTCAAAAGATTAATGTCAAAATTAATCTAAAATCTACTTATTTTTATGAGATTCTTTTTTATGGGAGAATTAACAAAAGAAGATGATTTTTATTACCTAAAAGAAAATTAGCACAAAACTATATTAAAATCTTAAATTCTACAAGGAAAATATGAGAACCAGGGGGGTCAAAGCCTGAAAATAGTGTAACACGGAGTAAGGCATAGGTCCAAGGGGATATGGCCCATTAGATTTGTTTTTGTTCAGTTTCCAAAAAAAAAGCTGCGGGCCAAAGGGGGTATGGAAGTAATTCGGCCCATAGCATTGGATTGATCCTGATTCACATTGAACTCAGATTTTATTCAAATCCTAGCAAACCTAATATTATTTTTTACAAGAAAATAAAAAAATTAAAATTAAAATTAAAAAGAAAAATAGGAACGGTGCGTTTTGGCTTGGATATGACTCAAGTTTGTGGCGATTCAGATTCCCATTCCTCAGACCTTCTCATTCTCGTTTCATTTTCTCCCTCGCCGGAAATCGCTCCGCCGTGCCGGAGGCGGCGGAGCTCCCTCAACAACACGAATTGATCACACCAAAGGATCCCTCTCTGCGTCCCGTCCCCAATTCTCAACCTTAAATCCTCAGATTCCTTCTCAAACTCCCTAATCTGAACCATAACAGAAACCCTAGATCTAGCCAAAACCGAAATTAAACGTTAACAGCTATGAATCACAAAGCGAGACCATGGGGGAAGGCTACATAAGGTTTCAAGCTTCACATCGGTAACAAGAAAATGCGGAGAAGATTGAAGAATCGGAATGCTTACCTGGAAACGTGTTACGATACCGATAGCTGAAGAAATCCGAGAGGCGAGGTAATTGTTATACCCCAAAATTTGCCCGCATCTTTTTTCAAGAAAACTCCAATCTGAAAGTTAAGAGTCTCATATAATCATGGATTTTTATTTCAACAAATATCCTGACATATGAAACACTTAGTTTTTAGAATTTTTCTTATACAGTAATTTGGTTTGCAGTTGAATTTATTCTTACGCAAACGCCAAATACTGTTTATTACTTCACACATGCTATTTATTTATTTACAGATAAATAGTACTGACACAATTGGTACAGAGTTAAATCTTTTGCAGGCGCAGAATCAGGAAACTCAGACTGTACTGGTAACAAGTAGATTATTATTATCTTTTGTTTCCCACTAATTTTTGTACTATATTCCATTATTTTCAAAAATCTTTTCAAATCTCTTTTTCAAAAATCAAATCTCTCTTTTTCCCAACACTATCTCCACTTTCTTTCAAATCTTACTTCCACTCAAATTTTCCTTTTGTACGGAATCACATCATTCCCCAACGTCTCTTTCCTTCTTTCCATTCTATAAATACCTCTCATTTTCTTCCATAAAATCTCACATCAAATTCCAATTCATCTTTCAAATTCCTATCTCATATCTATTTTCTCTTCTTCCCTAACAAGAATGGCAAAGTGGATAGAGACACTGTTTCTTACAGTCATCACCATTGCTACGGTGATCATGACTTTCTTCTGCCTGCATAGTCCTGAGGAGTGTGGACCTGCAATGGTTATGCTCCCAATCATCTACATGTTATTGTTCATAGCATGGGTCATTAATCGTCATTCTTAAAATTTGCCGTATTTCTTATTTCTTAAATGTACCGTTTATTCGTCGTACTGTTCAATATAGTATGTGATATTTGTACTGTCAGTATTAAATGTTGTACTATTTGTCATAATATTGCTTAGTTACTAAGATAATATTTTGTGTGTTTTCTGCCAGTCAAATATTCCTATTTCTGTGCATTAAATGATTTTCAGGGTTATTATCGGTAATTTTGCCCGCATACCGTAAATATTAGTTATTTATTATGTCTGTGTTTTTCTAACAAGTCATGTAAATAAACTTTCATTCTTCACATAAAACAAAAACAAAAAACAACAAAAAAGAAAATTAACTTTGACTGTTGATTTTTCACTCTAACTGCTACGTCAATACCTGAACAGTCAGTCGACAGCCAAACTGCTGGCAGTACAATTCTCAGTGTTTTGTACCATCAATCAAATCAATCTTTCACAATTCAAAATTCCAAGATTTTTGTTCAAAGAAGTCTTCTGAATATCACATGATTAGCAGAGACTCAACACTGCACAAAAATCAGGTACGCTTAACTGTCTCCTACACAAACAGTCCCTAATCAGGGTTTTTTCTTGTTTTTACAGGGGCAACAAGTTTTTGAGAGCTCAAATGGATTTCATATACATCCATATATCTCAAAGTACCATCATACAAATTTTCAAACTTCAAATCACTCAGACGCACCGTCAGCAGCTCAAACAGTCAACAGACGACCCGTTTGACCAAAAAAGTCAACAGACAGTCAAAAATGAATTTTTTTGTCAAAGTCCATATTTTGTCAAAGGATTCATCATTTGATCATTGGATGATCATAATTCATCAAGGAAAGATCAAAAATCAACAAAACCCTAAGATTCAAAATTAGGGTTTTTGCCTGAAAAGTCAACTCAACTTTGACTGATCATAACTCTCTCATCCTTCATCCAAAAAATTCAAACCAAAGCTTGTTTTGAAGGAAATTCAATTATCTTTCAAATGCCATTGATCCCATGATCATTGGATTCACCATTTGAAAAATATGACCAAAGACATTACAGGTCATTTTCAAAGTCAACAAAAAGACACTTTTTTCAAAAGGACACACAAGGAGCTTCAAAAATCATTTTGACATGAGACCAAAGACATTGGTTAGAGGACTCTTTGAGGTTTCCAAAAAGTGCAAGATCTCCTTCATATGACAAAAATTGAAGGATTTACACCTTGTTGAAGTTGGCTAAATTTTGGTAAAATGCATGAAATCAACATTGCTCAAAAATGTATTTTTTCCAAATGGGGCCAAGTTTTCAGCATTCAAACATCATTTCCATGTTACTATGGGCCTCCCACGACCAAGACAAAGCCCACATCATTTTTATCCATTTTTGATTTAATTTTATCACATATAAGATTAAATTTAAAAAGGAAAATGGAAGAATAATGGGTAGCTTATTTTCCAAGCATGACTCATCAAATAATCACTTAATTATGCAGCAAGGAGGCTGCAAGGAAAGAAGTGTGAAGAGCAAGCCAAGGTTGCTTGAGTTCCAAGCTTGAAAAGTCAAGATTCCAACAAAGCTCATGAATGCTTCTTAGCTTATTTTTTAAGCACTCCAAGGCTTATATAAAGGCAAGAATACTTCACAAACAAAAGAGGGCCAAGACACACGAAAATATAGCAAGAGCATAGCCATCAACTTCACAAAATTCTCAAAAAATCTCATAACTTTTGTAATTTTCAAATTTCATATTCCAATCAATATCAATACAAAACAATACTTTCAATCATCTTCTAAGATCATATAAAGTAAGAACAAACTCTTTGTGTGGTCCCATGAGAGTCGTATCACGTGCATAAGCGTTCTTCATATTCATACATGAACAACTTTCGTTTTCCTATATTTACTTACCCTCAATATAAACTAATCATTCTAATGAGTTCATAAGGCCTCATAGGGTAGATCTGGGCTCTAACATGAGAGTTTCCACGTGAGAATAACCCTATGCCATTAACAAGTGTTCTTACATGCTTAAGCTTCAACCTCTTCGAATCCCTAGATACAGTGCCCAAATAACAAAACTAACACCACCATCGTGTTCAGGAGGTGATTTTAAGTAGATCTGGGTCATTTATTTTTATTCATAACGCTTATTTTTGCAGGTGTGGGAAGCTACCAAAAGTTGCATTTCTGACGTACAAATAGGGGAGGTTTAAAACCCCCGCTATTTGTTTAAAAAATAAGGCAGACGGAGGTTGAAGACGACCACGCGTCCAAGCGTGGTTCGTCAGTCAAAAGTTGACAATTCTATCTGCATGCGTGGCAGATTTCCTTCTCCTCATTCGTTGGTCAGCCAGCGTGGGTCCCAGCGTGGACTTTGAACATCTGACTAATCATATGCACTGATTCCCACATGGCTATCATGCTCCCCCATGATCTGAGCCCTTGAATCAATCTCAAAGCCAATCTAACGCATCAGACAAGCAGCCCTATGCTATGGACTTCATTGATTTCCACACAGGATAAGTATCCCTTTTATTTCTATTTTATTTTCTATTTTATTTTAATTTATTTGATAAATTAATTAAAAATAGTTTTAAAAATCCAAAAAATACACAAAAAATATTTTTAGACTTCTAAAATAATATATTATTTTCTGAAATAAAAATATTTTATTTTCTTCAAAATTTCAATATTTTGCATAATTAATTAGTATATATTTATATATTTGCTTTTTAATTATTCCAACCAATCAAAAAATCATAAAAAAAATTAGTTTTGTTTTAAAATTAATTAACAAATATTTTGTACATATTTTAAACTTAATTTCTAGGTTTAAGTCTATTTTCATCTTTTTTTCTTCATTTTAATTTAATTAATCATGCATTAATTATAATTAAAATAAATCATAAAAAGTCCAAAAACATGCCTTTTATTTTTTTTGCAATTTAAATTCCTAGATAAATGTATAGGATGTCAAATTCATGTAAATAGGCTAGTTTACATTTCCCGCACAATCGATGTAATAGCGTAGATTTACTTTCCGCACTTTACATTTCCGCACTTTAATTTCCAGCAAATATAAACTGCGTGTATGTCAAAGATAAAATTGAACCGTTAGATCACTAACTTCAAAGATAAATATCTGAATCCAATCACAATCACACTTGCACCTCTTCAGGTAATCCTTTTACAATCTTTCAAAATCAAAGTCAAAATTCCACTGTTTTGAGTACAAAATCGAACCTTGCTTTTATATCCGGTGAAAGGATAGATTTTTAAAGGAAATAGGATAAAGACCTTACAACTCAGGGTAGACCTCCTAGTTTGCTTGCTCAAATCAAAACAAACAAAATTCTCATACACTGTTGATTTTTCAAAACTTTCAAAAAAGACAATACTTTGTATACATCCAAACACGGATTATTACAAAGTTAACGTTCTTTTCAAAACATCTTTCGAAAGATAAACAAGCATTTTGTATACATCCACACACGGATCATTACAAAATTCAATTTACAAAAGTATTTGAAACCACATATGAGCAATTTCAGAGCAATTGAAAAGTGATCGAAAAACAAGTGAGCTAAGCAAACTTAAGAGCCCATGGATAACCATGGATACAAAGGGTGCTAACACCTTCCCTTTGTATAACCTACCCCCTTACCCAGAATTTCTTAAAGGTCTTTTTTCTGTTTCTTTTATAAACCTTTCCTTAATTGGATAAAATAAAAGGTCGGTGGCGACTCTGTGATATTTTCAAAAAATGCGAAAGCATTAAGCGACAAAAAAGAGTCAGTTCACGTATCTCTACAGATCAGAGGTATGGCCCGGTATTAAAAAAAATCGGAGGTCCACAGAACTGGCGACTCTGCTGGGGAGATACTTTCAAAAACAAAATGTTTTCAAAAGGGGTTACCTTAAGAGAATAGATCACTTCGATGTTTTCAATTGATTGACTTGATTGCTCTATTTTTCAAAGGTTTGTTTGGGTATTTTGCTTGTGTGAAAGATTCTAACCCGAATCTCGAGATACCTTAAGTATATGACAATAGACCAAGGAAACTGTACGGCATGTACCGATACGGTTGATCTGGTAGTCATCGTTAGTGCGATACTTTGGTTTATACTGATGTCCCTTGAAAACGATCAAGGAGTATATTAGGCTTCCGAAATGTCATTAAACACTAATTTGTCTTAGAACCTTTTTAGTTGAACTTGACTTGTGGCCTATTAAGTGGCTAGCTTTGAAATTGATCGAAGTTAGTTATCCTCGAGGAATATTTTGATCGGCCGCTCGAGCGCCGTATTGAGATGTTACTTCCAAGGATCATAGAACCCGAATCCAATTCTAGGACAGGTTTTAACCAACTCAACTTCAGTGGGGAGGGTATCACCTATCAGCTCCATGCAAGCCTTTAAACCTAAGGCTATTGTTTGATTTGTTTTTGTGTGCCACATGTTTGCATCATAAGCATATCATTTTTTGCACCAAACACTTCAAGGATCAAAGAGTTTACCTTTGTTTTTGCAGGTAATGGCTCCCGCCACCAAAGATTACATCCGAATCAACATCTCAACGGTACCATCTGAACTAAAAGACTTAGTGTCAGAATTCCCCAGGAATGTTCAATTCACTGAAAGGCATGGTCACCTACTCCATTTGGTTACCTCAAAATTTGAAGAAGACATGATACGGGTCCTGTTCCAGTTCTTTGACCCTGAACATCATTGCTTTACCTTTCCTGATTACCAGTTGGTACCCACTTTGGAAGAATTCTCTGAACTAATTGGATTGCCTGTTCGAAATCAATTACCTTTCACTGGTTTAGAAAGGATTCCAAAACCTGAAGTCATTGCTGCTGCTTTACATCTGCGGAAATCAGAAATCGAGTCCAATTGGGAAACAAAGAGTGGAGTTAAGGGTTTACTTGCCAAATTCTTATTGGAAAAGGCTCGACTACTGCTAGAAAACAAAAGTTATCCAGCTTTTGAGGAAGTTATGGCACTTTTGATCTATGGGTTGGTTTTATTCCCAAATCCCGACCAGTTCATAAGTGTACACATCATCAACCTTTTCCTAATCCGTAACCCGGTACCAACATTGCTGGGAGACATTCTACATTCTCTACACACTCGTACCATGAAGAAACGAGGAACTCTCATGTGCTGTATACCACTACTGGCTAGGTGGTTTACATTTCATCTTCCCCGATCAGTGTTGAGAAATGAACAAAGAATGCATTGGTCTCGCAGGATTATGTCTTTGTCTCATTCAGATATCCGGTGGAACAACTTCTTTCAAAGAGACATTACTATCATTGATCATTGTGGAGAATACCCTAATGTGCCACTCCTTGGCATCAAAGGAGGCATCACTTACAATCCCTCTTTAGCTCTACGCCAATTCGGATATGCAAGGAGCAACGGTCCTCATGACATGATTATCCATGGCATTGTGTTTGATTACGAGAATGATTCTCATAGACACCGACGAAGGTTCATACATGCATGGGGCAGTGTCTATAGAATAGAAAGCAAAACTCTGGGGCAATGGAATTCTATTCCTATGGAACCCTACCTCAGATGGGTCCGCACTCATGCTCAGAAACTCCTTATGCCATATCCCGCTGTTCTACCTGTGACTATTGAACCAGAGGTCGAAGGATATGAACCTCAAGTTATTCTACACCCGGACATGCCAACTGACCTAGAAGAGTTGCAAAAATCTTGGGTTCAACTCAAAGAGGAAAGAGACACCTTCAAATCATACTGTCAGGACTATGAGAGAAGGATATTGGAGCTCACCGGACAGCTTCAAGAAGAACAGCAGATCAACACATTCCTGGGGGCAAAGAGAAAGCGTCCACGGGAGACCTGAAGGATCATTTATTTTATTTCTGTCTTGTAAGCCCAAATGAGGCAAAGAAAAAAGAAAAAAGAAAAAAAAAAAAAAAGAAATAAATTGATTAACTAACGTTTGTTTCTTCTTTAACAAATCTAAACTCTAAGATCCTTGAAACATTGCACACACATTTCACTTCATGCATTGCATATACATTTCATACATTGCATTCATATACATTGCATATACATTTCATACATTGCATACACATGGCATCCAGTCATACACATTGCATAACAGGTTCACATGACGGATTTCTCATCTTCTCGCTGTTTATTTCAGTCAGAAGAGATGGAATCCGAAATGAGCATCAAGAATCTCGAAGCACAGAATGCCCAAGTTCAAGTGGCAATTCTGGAACTGGCAAAGGGGCAGCAAGAACTGAAAGCCCTGATAATCAAGAAGAAAAAGAAGCCCAAAGGATCTGTAGGTGTGAGTCACCTGAGAAGAAAGATCAAAATTCCAGTCAAAAAGTTCACAAAGCCACCGATCCCTGAAACAGTCGGTGATGATGAACAAGAAGACAATCAAAGCAACCAGGGTTCTGCTAAACCCTCTCTCTCTTCAAATGAAGAAAATGATCATTCTGGGGACGAACCGGATAATGAAAAATACCAACAGCTGGAAGACCGTATGAAAGCTATGGAGATACAAAAAATACCTGGCTTAGATTTCAATGATCTGGGGCTCATCTCGGATGTTGTTATCCCTCCAAAATTCAAAGTTCCTGTCTTTGCAAAATATGATGGAGTTTCTTGCCCGAAACTACATCTGAGATCCTATGTGAGGAAGATACAACCTCATACAACGGATAACAAATTGTGGATTCACTTCTTCCAAGAAAGTCTGTCGGGTACACAACTCGAGTGGTACTACCAGCTGGAAAATACCAAGGTTCATACTTGGGAAGAATTAGCTGCTGCTTTTTACAAACAGTACCAATACAATGCTGATCTTGCGCCAACCCGTACTCAACTAAGGGGCATGTCTATGGGACCAAAAGAAAGTTTTAAAGGATATGCACAAAAGTGGAGAGATATGGCTGGAAGGGTTCAACCACCCTTATCTGATCGCGAACTAGTTGACATGTTCATGGGCACTTTAACTGGCCCTTTCTATAGCCATTTGCTGGGAAGTTCATCATCAGGTTTCACTGACCTGATACTGACCGGAGAACGTGTCGAAAGTGGCATTCAAAATGGAAAAATTCAAATAGGTTCCACCTCTGGTACTACAAAAAGGCCCATCAGTGGGAGAAATGAGGTCAATGCAACTCAAATTCAAAAAAGTCGCAAAAGTGAGCAGCATCAATCTGTAGGGGCAGTTCTGATCTCCGCATCTGCACCTCAAAAAGATCAACAGCCAAAATATACGCATCGACCAGATGCACCAAGAAGAAATTTCACCAAAATCAACATGCCAATTTCTCAGGCATTGCAGCACTTGCTAAAAGCAGATCTGATCACCTTAAGAGGTCCTCCAAAGAATGTCAACACTTCCTCTCTGAATTATCGCCCTGATGCGACATGTGCCTATCACTCAAACTGTCCAGGACATGACGCAGATCACTGCTGGGCCCTGAAAAATAAAATACAAGATATGATAGATGCTGGTGAAATTGAGTTCGATCCTCCAGAAACTCCAAATGTCATCACAGCACCTATGCCAAAGCATGACAAAACTGTCAACGCTATCCTGGACACTGTTTACATCTATGATGTGAACGAATTATCAACTCCACTCTGCGAAGTCAAAGGAAAGCTAATCCGAGCTGGTTACTTCCCAGGGTGTGACCCCGACTGCTTTTACTGCTCATGCCTGCCCAATGGTTGTGAAAATCTGAGGATGGGAATTCAAAAATGGATGGATCGCCGTATCATTATGTTTGAGAGGCTCCCTTCTATGGACGTACTGTGCGAAGTCTTTGCAAACGGGATAAGAATAGAGGATGTCTCAGTGATCTCCAGCTTACCATTCAAAATCTCTGCCAAGGCTCCATTCAAAATTTCTGCTACACTCAAAGTGGCATCAGTAGTCATTGCTAGTCCAACTCCATTTCCATACTCCTCAGACAAAGCTGTCCCATGGGGATATGACACTAATGTTTACATTCATGGAGTTAAGCAGAGTACCTCGACTGAAGAGACCGCAAAGTTATCTACTCCAACTGTGGGTAATATTGTGGGTACCAGCAAGATCACGAGAAGTGGAAGAATCTTTTCACCAGAAATTTCTCCAAATGTTGCTGCTGGTCCAGTCCGAGTCCCAGTTCCTAATCAAAATGTCAACGCTCGAGGCAAAGAGCCACAAGTTGAACAAATTCAAACCCCGGTGGAGATCACTGCTGAGGATCCATCAAAGCAAGAAATGGAGGAAATATTGAAAATCATCTGCAAGAGTGATTACAATATTGTTGAGCAACTGGGGCACACTGCTTCAAAAATCTCAATGCTATCTCTGCTAAAATATTCAGAAGCTCATGCCAAAGCTCTGATGAAGTTCCTGAAAGCTGCGCATGTGCCTCAAGAGATCTCAGTCGACCAATTTGAGAATTGTGTTGCCAATCTAACCGTGAGCAATGGTCTCGGTTTCTCTGATGTGGATCTAACCCCTGCTGGAAAAAATCACAACAAAGCCTTACATATCTCCATTGAATGTAATGGCACCACTCTATCTCATGTGCTAGTAGATAACGGTTCTTCTCTGAACGTGTTACCGAAAACAGTACTAGAAAAGCTTGACTTCGAAGGAATTGTGTTACAACCAAGCGATGTTGTGGTAAGAGCCTTTGACGGGTCAACCAGAACGGTATACGGAAAAGTGAATCTCCCAATCAGAGTGGGTTCTCAAATCTTTGATTCTATCTTTTACGTAATGGAAATTCACCCAGCCTACTCCTGTTTACTTGGACGCCCTTGGATACATGGGGCAAACGCTGTAACTTCTACCCTGCATCAGAAGTTAAAATATCCAGTAAAAGGAAAGATTGTCACAGTCTATGGCGAAGAGGAATATGTGGTTAGTCACCTAAGCAATTCCAAATATGTTGAGTTGGAGGACGAATTCATCGAAACTCCATGCCAATCATTTGAGGTGGTCTCTCCAGATGTCTCTACCACCAAGCATATTCCTGCTACTCCAACTACAACTATGGCTTCTCTCAAAGATGCCAAAGCCATGATTGAACAGGGTGATTGCACAGTATGGGGACAGCTTCCCGATATACCCTACAAGTCTGACAAGCTAGGTCTGGGCTATGATAGTGAAAATCAAAAGAATGATCAAAGTCCTCGTTCTGGAGGATTAATGTCACACTTCGTCAGCCAAGAAGTAAACGCTATTGAAGATGAAGGAGTGTTCTTGAACCATATCATTCAGCCATATCCAGATGAAATTCCACCCATTTCCATGGGAATGTGGGATGCTGTGGGAGAACCAAACGGCGGGTATAATTATCAGTATGCCGAACCTCAGAATTCTTATATTGCTATGGAGGACCTTACCCCGACTGGATGGGGTGATGAAGTTGGAAATGATCAAATTTTCACAAGTCCCGTCACTGAGCAATATCAAAATCCACCCAAAGAAGTATGGGACACGCTAGGAGAACCCAGCGGCAAATATGACTATATGGTGAAATATTCCGCTCCTCCGAGCTCACAAATTGCCATGGAGGACATTGTCCCAACTGGATGGGATGAACATTACGATGACAATTTCGCTCTTGAAAAAGCCAGGGAAATACCAAATAACGAGGGTTGCTTTCTGTCAGCATACACTCCTCACCAAGATGCACAAGTCTCTATTCAAGACATCATCCCGACTTCATGGGACGGCCTTATCGAGCATCTCGCTCAGCCAACAGAGATATCTCAGCCTGGGCTCTCGTATCCAGCAGAGTATATCCCTTATCCCGAAGGATCACCGGCTCATTTTCCCACTAATGAAATCAATGCTGTGGAAGATGAAAAAGACAACTGCAACTGGAACAGCTGGGTACCCCCTGCTCACAACAGTGGATTGAACAACTGGAAAGCTGAGGATGTGATCTCCTTTGACCAGGAGTAAATGCCATTTCCTGTTTTCTTTGTGTATAATGTGCAAAGATAAAAGTGGTTCCTGAACAATCGAACCATGAGCTTGAAAGCCGTGTGCCTTAGCACACTGGTCCTTCTATAAGGGCTTATCATATCATGATCATGTGCATTCAATAAAATCATGGGACGCTTGCATATTTAAATTTTGTGATCCTTTTTCCTTCTTTCTTCGCTTTCTAATAGCTATGTTTTTTCTTCACACATACTCACATAATTAACTTGCAGATTCACATACACTCTGGATCCAGTCAACAACGATTCTGCTATTGCCCGTCATGACTTTGAAAATCCGATCTACCAAACTGAGGACGAAAGTGAGGAAGATTGTGAAGTGCCAAGAGAACTTGCAAGGCTGCTAGAACAAGAAGACAAGGCCATACAGCCTCACGAGGAGCCAATTGAGGTCATCAACTTGGGCAGCAACGAAGAAAAGAAAGAAGTCAAAATAGGGGCTGATTTAGAACACAGCGTCAAGCAAAGACTGATTCAAATGCTGCGAGACTACGTCGAGATATTCGCCTGGTCCTATGAGGATATGCCAGGCCTTGACACGGACATCGTAGTTCATCGCCTACCAATCAAAGAAGGTAGCATTCCAGTCAAACAGAAACTACGAAGAAGTAGGCCTGATATGTCAAAAAAGATCAAAGACGAGGTTGAAAAACAGTTCAATGCCGGATTCCTAAAAGTTGTAAGTTATCCTCCTTGGATAGCTAACATCGTCCCTGTACCTAAAAAAGACGGGAAAGTCAGAATGTGCGTGGACTACAGAGATCTGAACCGGGCAAGTCCCAAAGATGATTTCCCTTTACCACACATCGATGTACTGGTTGACAATACCGCACAATGCAAGGTATTCTCCTTTATGGACGGATTCTCAGGGTACAATCAAATCAAGATGGCACCCGAAGACATGGAAAAAACAACCTTCACAACACCCTGGGGAACCTTTTGTTACAAAGTAATGCCCTTTGGTCTGAAAAACGCAGGAGCAACCTATCAACGTGCAATGGTAGCGCTATTTCATGATATGATTCATCAAGAAATAGAGGTGTATGTCGATGACATGATTGCAAAATCCAACACCGAGGAAGAACATTTGGGTCATTTACACAAGTTGTTTGACAGACTCAAGAAATACAAGTTGCGACTGAACCCAAATAAGTGTACCTTTGGAGTAAGATCCGGCAAACTCTTAGGTTTCATCGTCAGCAGCAAAGGTATTGAGGTTGATCCCGCCAAGGTTAAAGCCATTCAAGAAATGCCTATACCTCGTACCGAGAAACAAGTCAGAGGATTCTTGGGACGTCTGAATTACATCGCCCGATTTATTGCCCACATGACTACTACTTGTGTGCCGATCTTCAAACTGTTGAAGAAAGATCAAGTGGAAAGGTGGAATGACAAATGCCAGTTAGCCTTTGACAAAATCAAAGAATATCTCCAAAAACCTCCAATCTTGTTGCCACCTGTGGAAGGCAGACCTCTGATAATGTACCTAACTGTGTTAGAAGACTCAATGGGGTGTGTACTAGGACAACATGACGAATCCGGCCGAAAGGAGCACGCAATCTACTATCTTAGCAAAAAGTTTACCGATTGTGAAACAAGATACTCACTACTCGAAAAAACTTGTTGTGCCTTAGCTTGGGCAGCTCGCCGACTAAGACAGTACATGCTAAATCACACCACTTTCCTAATCTCCAAGATGGATCCCATCAAATACGTGTTCGAAAAACCTGCTCTCTCTGGAAGAATAGCGAGATGGCAAATGATCTTAACAGAATATGACATTCAATACACTTCACAAAAAGCAATCAAAGGAAGTGTGGTAGCTGATCATCTGGCTCATCAAGCAGTGGATGATTATCAAGCATTGAACTTTGACTTCCCAGACGAAGACATTATGCTAGTCAATGACTACAAACAACCAGGACCAGAAGAAGGACCCGGGCCAGGATCCCGGTGGACTATGGTTTTTGACGGAGCTTCTAATGCACTTGGCAATGGCATCGGAGCTGTGATCATTTCCCCCGCAGGAGGTCACACACCGTTCACTGCCAGGTTATGCTTCAATTGCACTAACAATATAGCCGAATACGAAGCATGTATTCTGGGTCTCAAAGCTGCAATCGATCTAAGAATCAAATTCCTGGAAGTCTACGGAGACTCGGCCTTGGTAATCTACCAAGTCAAAGGGGAATGGGACACAAAGCACCCAAATCTAATTCCTTACAAAGAATATGTGCTGAGTTTGATTCTTTACTTCGAAGAAATCACTTTCGAACACATCCCACGCGAGGAAAATCAACTAGCTGATGCTTTAGCTACCATGTCATCCATGTTCAAAGTCAGGTGGGACAACGAGGCGCCTATGATCACCATCTACAGGCAAGATGAACCATCCTATTGCAATGAGATCAATACCGAAGGAACCGAGGAAAAACCATGGTTCCATGAGGTAAAAAGATATCTCGAAGCTCAGGAGTACCCTGAAGGGGCATCCATTAATGACAGAAAGTTTCTAAGGAGATTTGCTGCCAAATTCTTTCTAAGCAATGGAACCCTATACAAACGCAACCATGACTCGACTTTACTTCGCTGTGTAAACAAGAAGGAAGCAGAACAGATCATGGAAGAAATACACAATGGTGCCTTCGGTACTCATTCCAGTGGACATACAATGGCTAAAAAGATCCTGAGAGCAGGTTATTACTGGTCTACCATGGAAACAGACTGCCATCATCACTCCCGAACATGTCACAAATGCCAGATATACGCTGACAAAGTACATGTACCTCCAGTTCCATTAAGCGTCCTGACGGCTCCTTGGCCTTTTGCAATGTGGGGTATTGATATGATTGGAGAAATCAAACCTACTGCCTCCAACGGACATCGCTTTATCCTGGTCGCTATTGACTACTTCACAAAGTGGGTAGAAGCAGCTTCATTTGCTTCTGTCACCAAAAATGTGGTAGCCCGGTTCATCAAATACAATCTCATTTGTCGGTATGGCATCCCTGAACGGATTATCACGGACAATGGCACAAATCTAAACAACAGAATGATTACTGAACTTTGCACACAGTTCAAGATCAAACATCATAATTCCTCTCCATATCGACCAAAGATGAACGGCGCGGTGGAAGCTGCCAACAAGAACATCAAGAAAATCATACAAAAAATGACAGTAACCTACAAAGACTGGCATGAGATGTTACCTTTTGCTCTTCATGGTTATCGCACATCTGCGCGTACTTCAACAGGGGCAACTCCATTCTCCTTAGTCTATGGTATGGAGGCAGTTCTTCCAATTGAAATTCAGATTCCTTCCCTAAGGATTATGAAAGAAGCCAATCTAGACGAAGACGATTGGATTCAAACACGGTTGGACCAGATAAACTTGATTGATGAGAAAAGGCTCGCAGCTATTTGTCATGGTCAGCTATACCAAAAGCGTATGATCAAAGCCTTCAACAAAAAAGTCAAAAGTCAAGCATACCAAACTGGTGGCTTGGTTGTCAAACGCATCATCTTACCACAAGGTGATCCCAGAGGCAAATGGACTCCCACCTACGAGGGACCATTCATAATCAAGAAAATATTCTCCGGCGGCGCCATGTTGCTTACCACCATGGATGGCGAGGATTTCCCACACCCTGTGAATGCTGACATAGTCAAAAAATACTTCTCTTAAAAAGAAAAAAAAACAGCTCGCTAAGTTGAAAACCTGAAAGGGCAACTTAGGCAAAAATGAGCGTCTCGGTGGATTGAAAACCCGAAAGGGCGGTCCAGGCAAAAATTAGAGACTAAACAAATACTATCCCGGTAGGCTGAAAACCTGAAAGGGCGGCCTAGGCAAAAGTTAGGGAATGAAGCATACAACTGTGTTCCGTTCAGCTGCCTACTCACCATCAAGATTCAACACCTCAAAGACACCGATCAGTCTAATCACTTTCTTCCAACAAGTGAGGGATGAGATGCTCGAAGACAGATTGGCAATAGCAGAGTTGAAACTTGACTGGATCATTTTCACATAGCTATTTATCTTCATAAATATTTTTCAAAACTTTCTGACAGTTTCCTACTTCTAGGATTGTTGTCTCCCTGTGCTAACCCGCCTATCATGGCTCTTTTCAATGCAGCTCTTTCAAAAATCACTATTTTCACTTTTTCTGTTTTAAATACGTAAGCGTCCCAATGATAATTTTGAATGAACATATGCATTTGAATATGATTGATGTTTACCAGGAAAAACAGGAATGGCATTCAGGAAATGTCCCGATCATCTGGACATCATTCCATCAGAAGGAAATCACCAAGAGAAACGCATTTCTCAGCAAATTCCTCAAAAAGATTTTCTCTTCAAAAGAAGTCTTATTCCCCAGCAGGGTTGTTCCAGATTACTATCTTCAGAAGGTGTGATCCCCGCACCCGGACTTGGTCAGATAGTGCATCGGAGGATTATGCATCTTCCTCATTCCCATTTGAAAGGGCATCAGAACTTCCAGTTACCTTTGGTTCCCCAAGCAGTAGTCAAAGATCCTTCAACGGGATACCCGGGTTCTCAAAGAATTTCCCCAGACGAGGGTACTCAAGCAAGACAAAAGATCATCAACGATCACAATACATTCATGTCCAGCTGACTAGTGGGAATTTATTTTTCCAATTAGAAGCTTGACATCACATTCATACATTCATACATTCATACATTCATACATTCATATTCATACATCATACATCATACATCATGCATCATGCGCATATTCATACACAACATAACATGCATATTTCTCCGGGAATATCTCACATTTACATGCATCATAAACATTGCATATCACTAACTTGATTTTTCAGGTAGGCAGATATCTTCAACAAAGATGTTCTCAATCACATGCCGTGTTCACCTGAATTCCATGAACGGTTCTCTCAGATATAATCAAGCCGAAGATTCATTCTGATCACTTACCAACTCAAAAACAAGCATCACAGATCAAAGTCGATACCTCAGACGGTTCCAGAACGATCTAGCATCACAGATCTAAAGCGATACCTCAGACGGTTCCAGAACGATCTAACATTGCAGATCTAAAGCGATACCTCAGACGGTTCCAGAACGATCTAACGTTGCAGATCTAAAGCGATACCTCAGACGGTTCCAAAACGATCTAACATTGCAGATCTAAAGCGATACCTCAGACGGTTCCACAATGATCAACTTCCAAAATCTAAATCGGAAAAACTTTGGACAAGTTCCGTAACGATTATCTTCCAAGACTTAAAGCGGTAACCTTGGACGGTTCCGAAACAGTCAACACAAAGACTTTCAAATCCTTCATCAAGATATAATCAATGGATTCATTCTGATGAACAAACCATCAACCCATTCACCAGGTGGCATCTGAAAGCCCATCTCAGGTAATGTTTCAATCTGCCAACAACATTTCGCAGACGACATTCAAATGCAACTTCCAACATCTCTTCTGATCAAGGTAAGTGCAAATTTTCAGGGCATCTAAATATTCAATCATCTTCTACCTTCAGATTTCAGACAATCTCTTCAGGTTTAAGAAGATTGAATAGGGGCAACTGTTATACCCCAAAATTTGCCCACATATTTTTCAAGAAAACTCCAATCTGAAAATTAAGGGTCTCATATAATCATGGATTTTTATTTCAACAAATATCCTGACATATGAAATACTTAGTTTTTAGAATTTTTCTTATACAGTAATTTGGCTTGCAGTTGAATTTATTCTTACGCAAACGCCAAATACTGTTTATTACTTCACACATGCTATTTATTTATTTACAGATAAATAGTACTGACACAATTGGTACAGAGTTAAATCTTTTTGCAGGCGCAGAATCAGGAAACTCAGACTGTACTGGTAACAAGTAGATTATTATTATCTTTTGTTTCCCACTAATTTTTGTACTATATTCCATTATTTGCAAAAATCTTTTCAAATCTCTTTTTCAAAAATCAAATCTCTCTTTTTTCCAACACTATCATACACTTTCTTTCAAATCTTACTTCCACTCAAATTTTCCTTTTGTACGGAATCACATCATTCCCCAACGTCTCTTTCCTTCTTTCCATTCTATAAATACCTCTCATTTTCTTCCATAAAATCTCACATCAAATTCCAACTCATCTTTCAAATTCCTATCTCATATCTATTTTCTCTTCTTCCCTAACAAGAATGGCAAAGTGGATAGAGACACTGTTTCTTACAGTCATCACCATTGCTACGGTGATCATGACTTTCTTCTGCCTGCATAGTCCTGAGGAGTGTGGACCTGCAATGGTTATGCTCCCAATCATCTACATGTTATTGTTCATAGCATGGGTCATTAATCGTCATTCTTAAAATTTGCCGTATTTCTTATTTCTTAAATGTACCGTTTATTCGTCGTACTGTTCAATATAGTATGTGATATTTGTACTGTCAGTATTAAATGTTGTACTATTTGTCATAATATTGCTTAATTACTAAGATAATATTTTGTGTGTTTTCTGCCAGTCAAATATTCCTATTTCTGTGCATTAAATGATTTTCAGGGTTATTATCGGTAATTTTGCCCGCATACCGTAAATATTAGTTATTTATTATGTCTGTGTTTTTCTAACAAGTCATGTAAATAAACTTTCATTTTTCACATAAAACAAAAACAAAAAACAACAAAAAAGAAAATTAACTTTGACTGTTGATTTTTCACTCTAACTGCTACATCAATACCTGAACAGTCAGTCGACAGCCAAACTGCTGGCAGTACAATTCTCAGTGTTTTGTACCATCAATCAAATCAATCTTTCACAATTCAAAATTCCAAGATTTTTGTTCAGAAGTCTTCTGAATATCACGCGATTAGCAGAGACTCAACACTGCACAAAAATCAGGTACGCTTAACTGTCTCCTACACAAACAGTCCCTAATCAGGGTTTTTCTTGTTTTTACAGGAGCAACAAGTTTTTGAGAGCTCAAATGGATTTCATACACATCCATATATCTCAAAGTACCATCATACAAATTTTCAAACTTCAATTCACTCAGACGCACCGTCAGCAGCTCAAACAGTCAACAGACGACCCGTTTGACCAAAAAAGTCAACAGACAGTCAAAAATGAAATTTTTTGTCAAAGTCCATATTTTGTCAAAGGATTCATCATTTGATCATTGGATGATCATAATTCATCAAGGAAAGATCAAAAATCAACAAAACCCTAAGATTCAAAATTAGGGTTTTTGCCTGAAAAGTCAACTCAACTTTGACTGATCATAACTCTCTCATCCTTCATCCAAAAAATTCAAACCAAAGCTTGTTTTGAAGGAAATTCAATTATCTTTCAAATGCCATTGATCCCATGGTCATTGGATTCACCATTTGAAAAATATGACCAAAGACATTACAGGTCATTTTCAAAGTCAACAAAAAGACACTTTTTTCAAAAGGACACACAAGGAGCTTCAAAAATCATTTTGACATGAGACCAAAGACATTGGTTAGAGGACTCTTTGAGGTTTCCAAAAAGTGCAAGATCTCCTTCATATGACAAAAATTGAAGGATTTACACCTTGTTGAAGTTGGCTAAATTTTGGTAAAATGCATGAAATCAACATTGCTCAAAAATGTATTTTTTCCAAATGGGGCCAAGTTTTCAGCATTCAAACATCATTTCCATGTTACTATGGGCCTCCCACGACCAAGACAAAGCCCACATCATTTTTATCCATTTTTGATTTAATTTTATCACATATAAGATTAAATTTAAAAAGGAAAATGGAAGAATAATGGGTAGCTTATTTTCCAAGCATGACTCATCAAATAATCACTTAATTATGCAGCAAGGAGGCTGCAAGGAAAGAAGTGTGAAGAGCAAGCCAAGGTTGCTTGAGTTCCAAGCTTGAAAAGTCAAGATTCCAACAAAGCTCATGAATGCTTCTTAGCTTATTTTTTAAGCACTCCAAGGCTTATATAAAGGCAAGAATACTTCACAAACAAAAGAGGGCCAAGACACACGAAAATATAGCAAGAGCATAGCCATCAACTTCACAAAATTCTCAAAAAATCTCATAACTTTTGTAATTTTCAAATTTCATATTCCAATCAATATCAATACAAAACAATACTTTCAATCATCTTCTAAGATCATATAAAGTAAGAACAAACTCTTTGTGTGGTCCCATGAGAGTCGTATCACGTGCATAAGCGTTCTTCATATTCATACATGAACAACTTTCGTTTTCCTATATTTACTTACCCTCAATATAAACTAATCATTCTAATGAGTTCATAAGGCCTCATAGGGTAGATCTGGGCTCTAACATGAGAGTTTCCACGTGAGAATAACCCTATGCCATTAACAAGTGTTCTTACATGCTTAAGCTTCAACCTCTTCGAATCCCTAGATACAGTGCCCAAATAACAAAACTAACACCACCATCGTGTTCAGGAGGTGATTTTAAGTAGATCTGGGTCATTTATTTTTATTCATAACGCTTATTTTTGCAGGTGTGGGAAGCTACCAAAAGTTGCATTTCTGACGTACAAATAGGGGAGGTTTAAAACCCCCGCTATTTGTTTAAAAAATAAGGCAGACGGAGGTTGAAGACGACCACGCGTCCAAGCGTGGTTCGTCAGTCAAAAGTTGACAATTCTATCTGCATGCGTGGCAGATTTCCTTCTCCTCATTCGTTGGTCAGCCAGCGTGGGTCCCAGCGTGGACTTTGAACATCTGACTAATCATATGCACTGATTCCCACATGGCTATCATGCTCCCCCATGATCTGAGCCCTTGAATCAATCTCAAAGCCAATCTAACGCATCAGACAAGCAGCCCTATGCTATGGACTTCATTGATTTCCACACAGGATAAGTATCCCTTTTATTTCTATTTTATTTTCTATTTTATTTTAATTTATTTGATAAATTAATTAAAAATAGTTTTAAAAATCCAAAAAATACACAAAAAATATTTTTAGACTTCTAAAATAATATATTATTTTCTGAAATAAAAATATTTTATTTTCTTCAAAATTTCAATATTTTGCATAATTAATTAGTATATATTTATATATTTGCTTTTTAATTATTCCAACCAATCAAAAAATCATAAAAAAAATTAGTTTTGTTTTAAAATTAATTAACAAATATTTTGTACATATTTTAAACTTAATTTCTAGGTTTAAATCTATTTTCATCTTTTTTTCTTCATTTTAATTTAATTAATCATGCATTAATTATAATTAAAATAAATCATAAAAAGTCCAAAAACATGCCTTTTATTTTTTTTGCAATTTAAATTCCTAGATAAATGTATAGGATGTCAAATTCATGTAAATAGGCTAGTTTACATTTCCCGCACAATCGATGTAATAGCGTAGATTTACTTTCCGCACTTTACATTTCCGCACTTTAATTTCCAGCAAATATAAACTGCGTGTATGTCAAAGATAAAATTGAACCGTTAGATCACTAACTTCAAAGATAAATATCTGAATCCAATCACAATCACACTTGCACCTCTTCAGGTAATCCTTTTACAATCTTTCAAAATCAAAGTCAAAATTCCACTGTTTTGAGTACAAAATCGAACCTTGCTTTTATATCCGGTGAAAGGATAGATTTTTAAAGGAAATAGGATAAAGACCTTACAACTCAGGGTAGACCTCCTAGTTTGCTTGCTCAAATCAAAACAAACAAAATTCTCATACACCGTTGATTTTTCAAAACTTTCAAAAAAGACAATACTTTGTATACATCCAAACACGGATTATTACAAAGTTAACGTTCTTTTCAAAACATCTTTCGAAAGATAAACAAGCATTTTGTATACATCCACACACGGATCATTACAAAATTCAATTTACAAAAGTATTTGAAACCACATATGAGCAATTTCAGAGCAATTGAAAAGTGATCGAAAAACAAGTGAGCTAAGCAAACTTAAGAGCCCATGGATAACCATGGATACAAAGGGTGCTAACACCTTCCCTTTGTATAACCTACCCCCTTACCCAGAATTTCTTAAAGGTCTTTTTTCTGTTTCTTTTATAAACCTTTCCTTAATTGGATAAAATAAAAGGTCGGTGGCGACTCTGTGATATTTTCAAAAAATGCGAAAGCATTAAGCGACAAAAAAGAGTCAGTTCACGTATCTCTACAGATCAGAGGTATGGCCCGGTATTAAGAAAAAATCGGAGGTCCACAGTAATAATCTTCCGAAGCTGACGAAATACGTGAAATAAACACAGAAGAACGATGAAATTCTTCAGGTGAACTCCACTCTTTGTTATTCTGATTCATCCACTTCCTCTTCTTCTTCTTCTATTTTATTTCTCTGTGATTTCTGGATGATTCTACTTCTTTTTTGAATTTGCTACTTTTCTGGAACTCTGAGAGTTGTTATCGACTGAATAGAATGCGAGAGTCATTGAGAGATTATGGAGAGTTCGTGTTGATGTGTGCGATGTGGTTTAGCTCAACTTCTAGAGCTTCAGATGTTGAAACTCTAACAGCTATGGTGCGTGAGCTCTTGGTGAGAGGTGAGGGAGATGAAGATTCTGAGAAAAATGGAGAGAGATTGATGAATGAAGTGTGAAATCAGAGAATGGTGTGTGTTGAAGTGGAGAGTGAAGAATGATGAAGATGATGATGAATGGTTCAGGAGTTTGAATTATGGAGGGAAGGGAGATTATATAGGGATTAGGCTCGGGTGAGTTAGGTTTGGAGTGAGGTTTGGGAGGTAGTTACTTAGGTTCGGATTTTGTTAGGTTGGTTATGAAGTAGGGATTCAGTTAGAGTTCTCTTTTTTTTGGTTGAGACAGTTATTGAGTTCTGTTACAGTAGGAGTTGGTTTGAAAGTTTGAAATCTGTTAGTTAGGTGTTGTAACTGAATTAGTTAGGTACAGGGGTTAAAAGATTGGGAAATTAGAGAAGTTAGAAAATGGTTTAGTTATGAAGTTGGTTAGAATGCTGGAAGTGACAGTTAGAGGTTAGAAGAAGTTAGTTAGGGAAAGGTTTGGAAAACTGTGGGTTGCAATTCTGTTTTAAAACTGTGTTTGATGAGCTGGAATTCTGTTAGTTGTTGGTTGTATTCTGTTAGGTGGTTGGGTTTGAATAGGGTATGTAATGTATGTATGTGAATGGTGAGTTAGTAAACTGTCAGAATGAATTTATCTGAACTGTTATGTTTATATGTGGTGGCTGCAAGTTATAAGTTGGAAACAGATTGGGTAAGTAATTGTGTTTAACAGGGGCTGTTAGTCTTGGTATGATAATGTATGGATTAAAACGAATGCACTGGCTGTTTTATCGATGCAGGGAGGTTGAGTTTTTGTTTTTGGTAGTTATGGGAAGTTTGAAATTCTGTTAGGAATTAGTTAAGTAGCTGGGATTGATTAGTGAATTATGTTAGGATTGAAGGGTTATAACTGTCACAATTATTGAATTCAAAAAAAGCTAAAGGTTAATTCTGTTAAAACTGAAACTGGGCATGATTTTGTATCTGTTATGGATTTTCTGTATTGATGCAGGTGGTTAGCATATGGTTTGTGAATGAATGGAACATATGTATGTTGAATTGAGTTTGAACAATGGTTAATTGTGACCTTCAGCTTCAGACTAGTCATGATGCACACCATTTATGTATGAATGGGAGATGCTCTGAATATTGCAGGTTTGGTACATGCTTGGGCTGTTAGCTTAGCTTTGACAATGCTTTGTTGTTTGAAATTGTGAACATGATGATATTTTCTTCTTCTTTTTGCAGGACTGACTGGATGCAGGGGCTGGTATGTTGGTGCAACACATGGTACACTTGGAGGCATACTTTGAACATAGTCATGGCATAAAGAATGGAGCATATGGGAGTAAAATCTTGAGGACTAAGGGAAATGGCTTGATGGGGAGCAAACTGAAGCTGACTTAGAACCAAGATAGGGCTAGAATGGGGTGTTGACTTTGGTCAAAAGCTTGATTTTCTTGTATTCTTTGTAATGATATTGATATATTTGCCATCCTTCTTTTGTAACATGATACTTTTTCTTTCAATGAATTTTGAATGAGGAATAATGTGCATCTTGGATAAGCTTTTGACGATTTTGAATGATGGATCTTGTATGAAAATACTTGAAAATTCTTGAATGAATGAACGTGTTTTCCATAACGCTTGAATATCCTTGTACATGACATTTGTCTTAAGTTTCAAGTAACTTGATTCTCAAGACCTCACCCACAAATACTTAATAACTTTAATTATTTTTGAACTCAAATCCACTTCAAATTTCAATGAACAGCTCTAATCAACCTGATCTTCAATGAACCCTCTAATTCAATTCAATTCACCAATTCAAATCAGACTTGTGTATCAAGCGACTAGCATTAGCACGAATGATGCCTTAAGTACAATGCAATCTTCAAGTTCATCCTCTTGTACCATAGTTCAACAATGATCTCAGAGCAAAATCACAATGCCTTGAGGGAAACACTAATGAGAGAACCTAATTCGATGATCCTCAGTTGGAAACTTTTTCAAGCTCAGACACAGCAGGTGAAAACTCACCTTTAGTCAACCATAGGGAAATAAACCCTGATCTCACGCTTCAGTGCTTGGAAGCTTCAGAAGAATCAGACTTTAATTGTCATGCACATCTCAACTCAATACTAAGCCCTAGGCTTTGGAACTCCTTGATCCCAGTGCCATGTTATTGTCTAATGAATGCATGGGTTATGTTAGATGACCTAATGGGAGGTATGTACATGCGACTATGAAATGCATAAGCCTAAGCCAGATAAAATTGAAAGGGTAGGACAAATTTGGGGTATGACAGCTGCCCCTATTTAATCGTCTTAAACCTGAAGGTGAGATTGGCGCTAGCCTTTCGAACATTCGAGGTAGAAGAAGATTAAATATCAAAGTACCAGAAATTTGTCCTGAAGAAAAGATGGTGTAAGTGTTATCTTTATTATATTTTTGTTTTGATATCTGCTGGGGAAGGAGAAATTTATTTTTTCTGATGGAAATATTTACGGTGAGTAATGGATTTGAATGGTGGTAGCTTGTAATGTGGTAACGGTGCCAATACAAGGTTTCCGAAGAGAAGGGTTATATGAGACAATGACTGAAAGGAAATAGATCTCGTACGATCTATGACTCAACATCGGGAGAAGACCTCGTACGATCTTCAAGACTGAAAGGAAAAGAACTCGTGCGACCTAAGACTCAACATCGACTCGACAACAGGAGAGGATCTCGTACGATCTTCAGGACTGAAAAGAAATAGACCTCGTGCGATCTACGACTCAACATCGACTCGACAACAGGAGAGGATCTCGTACGATCTTCAGGACAGAAAGGAAATAGACCTCTTACGATCTACGACTCAACATCGACTCGACATCAGGAGAGGATCTCGTACGATCTTCAGGACAGAAAGGAAATAGACCTCTTGCGATCTACGACTCAACATCGACTCGACATCAGGAGAGGATCTTGTACGATCTTCAGGACAGAAAGGAAATAGACCTCTTGCGATCTACGACTCAACATCGACTCGACATCAGGAGAGGATCTCGTACGATCTTCAGGACAGAAAGGAAATAGACCTCTTGCGATCTACGACTCAACATCGACTCGACATCAGGAGAGGATCTCGTACGATCTTCAGGACAGAAAGGAAATAGACCTCGTGCGATCTACGACTCAACATCGGGGTTTGGAGAAGGAAATTGGTTTTGAAATGGTTTGCCAGGTAGGAAACTGGGCTTTGAAAGGGTTTGCCAGGTTGGGAACTGGGCTTTAAAAGGGTTTGCCAGGTTGGGAACTGCGCTTTGAAAGGGTTTGCCAGGTTGGGAACTGGGCTTTAAAAAGGTTTGCCAGGTTGGGAACTAGGCTTTGAAAGGGTTTTCCAGGTTGAGAACTGGGCTTTGAAATGTATGAAGGTCGGAAGGTAAAGGATTCACAACACGGGGGTTGAATCCTGAAAAGTTTTCCCATACGGGGGAAGGGACCACGGAGACTAGTGACGACTAGACTCGATCAAAAGACATAATCACGAAGATGTTGATGCTTGCGAAGCATAAGAATTACATTAATCCCTCAGGCCAAAGGCGGGGTGTAACTCTTCAAGAGTGGCAATCGTTCGAATTGCCACACACCAAGTATGGTTATCCAAACGATTGAAAAATGAGATGGGTTGAATGCCCACCCTCATTCGCACTCTAATTTGCGCACAGCACACGGGAAATAACCACAACAAGACTAGTGACGACTAGACTTGACAAGAAGATAGAAGTAACCACTGGGAATTACGGAGATAATGATGCTTGCGAAGCATAAGAATTACATTAATCCCTCAGGCCAAAGGCGGGGTGTAACTCTTCAAGAGTGGCAATCGTTCGAATTGCCACACACCAAGTATGGTTATTCAAACGATTGAAAAATGAGATGGGTTGAATGCCCACCCTCATTCGCGCTCTAATCTGCACGCAGCATACGGGAAATAACCTCGAAGACAACGATTCTGACGAAGAAAGACGTTGCGTCTGATCCATGTTGGAGAGAGCAAATGAGACTTCTTTTGGAGATTTAGGATACCAGGTATCGGCACCGTGGCTTGAGGAGATTTGTAATGTGGTAGCAGATATCAATTGGAGTTTGTAAGGACACCTTTTATATAGGGAAATATCATTGTCTCGATTGAGTGTTGATTTGTATTATCTGGCTTATGTTTTGTATGCATGTTTGAATTTTTCTATGGCGTAATGCTCCATTTTGATGGATATGCTACGCTTTTGAGGATGCAATGTTATATGCAGTGAACGCTATATGCAGAGTGCCAAATAAAGGCATTAGTGAGGTAGACACCAGGGAGAATCCCCTTAGTGTTAAGAATTATGTGGAGGTGCCAATAGATATTGGACTTTGACTTGCAAGGTGCACCTTCTTTGACTTGAAGAATGATTTCTGACTTCTCACCATGTGCCACTGCTTGGAGAATTTTCAGCTTAAGGAGATTCCCTTGATTCACCATATTGGGGATGAGAAATCCAGATAAGGAGCCTTGATTAGGGAAGTAGGACAACTCCTAGGAGAAATAAACTCCTATGCTTGAGGAATGGAACAAACTCTCGGGAAAAATAGACTCCATGCTTGGGGAGAGACCAAGATTCTAGGAGAAATAAACTCCTATGGTCATGGAGCGACAAAAAACTCAGAATTGTGCCCCAAGCTTCGTGACTTATGGAGGAATTTGCCCCAAAGGATCCTTGGAGAGATTTGTCGAATCTCGACGTAACTGCCCCAGATTGGTTGAACTTGAGAGAGATTCCTTGACATGATTGCCCCAGATTGATCAAAGCTTGAAGAGATTTATCGACATGATTGCCCCAGATTGGGTACATCTTACTAGAATCCTCAAGCCTTCGTTGTTTTGAAGTCAAACAAACATGGAAACAACTTTACCACGCTCAACGGAGTCTTCAAACTCTTCCCTTCAAGGTAATCAGGGAAAGCATTAACTGTTCATGCCCAACGGAGTTCTTTGGATAACTTGCCCCTTGATGGTCAACATTTGAGATGATTAGCTTTTCCTCCTCGGAGTTCTCAAGTCTCTTGAACTTTGACATAGTCAAGTTACTCACTGATTCTCACCATGGTAATTTCCTTGATGTTAAGCACATACTTTGTATGCAAAATAATGTTAATTCTAAGAATGATAATTCTAATGCAAAGCCTATGTTAGTCTTGAAGTTGTAAAACTTTTTTGTGAAATGAGGTTGCGACCTCTTGTGACCGAATCACTAGTTGACACAACCTCGATTTTTTGCATATGGAAGATAAAGCAAACGTACGAAACCAACATGGATATGAGTCTCGCTTCATTGGGAGTCAGTTAAACGCTATCTCATCGGAGTGCGCTTTCAAAATAAACCCTACTTCAATTAGGACTTTTAAGGGTTGTAATTTGGCCGGGTTCACGGTTTTTAGAAAACAAAGGATTTTTAGGCTCAAAATTATTTGTACCCACCCCCTCCGTGATGTTCTCCATTCCTAGGTTCAATTAACTCGACATGAGTGTTCATCCCTCACAAGGAATTTAGAATGGTTGAGGAATCAATGAGGTTCTTTGGACATGGCGGTCGCTCACCTTTTATTCTTCTGATTCATTGTCACACGACTTTGTTCTTGCTTGGCAATTTCATCGTTTTTTTTTGCTTCTTTTGTCATTTTTTCTTTTCATCCTTTTCTTCTTATATTTTTTTTGCCATTTCTTTTTGCTCTCTTTTTTTTGAACAAGTCGTGTGACCTTGCATTATCTTTGATTCGTTGGAGGTGATTGCGACCGCCTCACTCCTTTGATTTGATGAAGGATTACCATTGTGGTATCGTCATCTCTTGATCTCTTGATGGAATAAGGATAATCATTGCGGTCTTGACATTCCTCAACCTTTTGGAGGATAACCATTGTTGTATCCTTAGATGCATACCTTTTTGGTGAGTTTTGAAAGCTCGATCAAGTTAAATGAACACTACCCTGCCCCAGGGTTAAAATAAGGGGTTTTTATGTTTAGGAAAGAAACTCCTGCTTCAAGGCTCAAAGGGGTTGACGAGGGTCTATCTCCCTTATATCTCCGGTGTTTGGGGATTTGAAACAATGCCTGTACATCCTCAGTAGGGTTTTATTCAAAAACACACGATTAGAGATTTTGCATTTTTATTTTTCATCATTCTCCCTCCGCTCTTTGCCTAAGCAGGCGATTATTAAAGTTGGTATCGTATGCAAGCGAATCATTTTATGAGTGAAAACGAATGGGTTTCTTCAAGACGAACATAAACAATGTATTTTTATTTTCATTCAGAAATTAACAAGTTTTTACATGCTATAAATGCTTAAACAAACAAAGGAAATTTTACAAATGAGAATGCAATAAAGAAACTAAATGAATGCCATTGTTGAGGAGACTTGACTCCGTCTGGACTTATTGATCTTGAATACTTTTTGCAGTTCTTTCCAAACACCTCAGATTACTCCAAAAGAGAACTCCAACGAAGCCACCCATGAGTTGTAAACTTTTGCCTTACTTTAGGGATTCGGGCAATGCGAGTGATGCAATGCTCAAGATAAGAGTACGTCTTGCTTATCCCTCATGCGGGAGCCCCAAGCATAGTTGCTAGAGTAGTAATCGCCATCATAAATGGAAAGAATCTTGTATGATCATCAAACTCAAGATAGCTACTTGTGATGAAGAAGACCCAATACTAGAATCTTAACCAATTGCGATTCCAACAAACAAGGAAACGAATGAGCACAAGGCAATAGAATCACATCAATTTGCTTCTCATATTCTTCTCGTCTCTGTTAACAAACGGAGGCCACTGAGAAGGAAATTCTGAGAAGAGACAACTGAGATATGAAGTAGAACCTTGAGAATGAGAAGCGTTGTGAAGAACACTCTTGATTACCACATGGAAGAAGATTCTGACGAAGTCACCCAAGAAATTGTAATGCTTTAGGGATTCGAGCAATGCGAATGATGCAATGCTCAAGATAAGAGTGCGTCTTGCTTATCCCTCGTGCGGGAGCCCCAAGCATATTCATTGAAGAAGTATTTTCCATCAAACATGGAGGAACCTTGTGTGGTCACCAAAATTAGAGAAGCTACTTGTTGCAAGGAGAGCTCAAACACCAACTGAAACGCCAACCTCCACGGATACAACTGAGCACAAGAACCTTGAGAATGAGAGATGCTTCTACAAAACATTCTTGATTACTTTTTGAAAAAGATTCTGACAAAGTTGCTCGAGAATTTGTGGTGTTTTCATCATTATTATACCAATGAGTTCAAACAAGGAAGTAGCCTTCTACAAAACAGGAAATACTGAAATGAGAATACGGAAATGAAATGATGGTCGCCATAGTTGAGGAGCCTTGACTCCATTTGGGCTTATTATTATTATTACTATTATTTCTTTTTTTTTTGGTGATACTTTCTGGAATACGGACATTCACTTATGCATGAACTCTTCGTGTTATGTGCAGGCCATTTGGAGTGAATGATATTGCTTTGGAGTCAATGAGATCTTGAATTTGCTGCTTCAACGCCCTACAATTCTCAATATCGTGGCCAGGTGCCCCAGAATGGAACTCGCATCGAGCATTGGCATCAAAACTGGGGGGAAGCTTTTCAGGCATGGACAAATCACGTAGCTCAACCAACCGAAGTTCCAGCAAGCGGGGAAGTAACTGAGCATAAGGCATCGGGATCGGATCAAGAACCCTTTGAGGCATCTTAGGTTTTTGCCCCCACATTCGGCCTCCTTGATTCATTCTAGGGGCATGAACAGATTGACGTGGAGGTAACGGCACTTGAAGTGGTGGATGGGCTCCACAAAACATCCCATGAATTGGAGGAGATCCTATTGGAGAGGAGAGATCAACGACCTCTGTTGCAGGAGTAGGAATAACATCACCCTCCTTTCTTAGTACCTTTTTCAGAACTTCCATGACCAAACTCACTTGAGTCTTCAACTGACTGTTTTCCTCTTTTAGTGCACCCTGATTATGGATCAATTCTTGCATTTCCAACATAAGTGAAGGATAGAAAAACACTTAGAAAGGGGGGTTTGAATAAGTGTAGCTTTAAAAACTTGACAGATAAAAATAAATTGCACAGTTATTTTTATCCTGGTTCGTTGTTAACTAAACTACTCCAGTCCACCCCCGCAGAGATGATTTACCTCAACTGAGGATTTAATCCACTAATCGCACGGATTACAATGGTTCTCCACTTAGTCAGCAACTAAGTCTTCCAGAGTCTACTGATCACACACTGATCACTCCAGGAACACTGCTTAGATACCCTCTAAGACTTTTCTAGAGTATACTGATCCACACGATCACTCTAGTTACAATCTGCTTAGTTCACTCCTAAGACTTCCTAGAGTATTCTGATCAACACGATCACTCTAGTTCCTTACAACTTAATGTAATCAATCTAAGAGTATTACAAATGCTTCTTACAAGCGATAATCACAACTGTGATATTTCTCTTAATCGTTTAAGCTTAATCTCACTAATGTATTACAACAGCAATGTAGTGAGCTTTGATGAAGATGAAGATTCTGAGCTTTGAATTTGAACAGAGTTTCAGCAAGTTAATTTGAATTGTATTGTTCAGAATCGTTAACCTTGCTTCTCATCAGAACTTCATATTTATAGGCGTTGGAGAAGATGACCGTTGAATGCATTTAATGCTTTGCGTGTTCCGTACAGCATCGCATTTAATGTTATACGCTTTTGTCAACTACCTCGAGCCTTGTTCACGCTGTGTCTACTGACGTAGCCTTTAGTAGCTTTTAACGTTCCTTTTGTCAGTCAGCGTAGCCTGCCACTTGTACTTTCTTCTGATCTGATGCTTGTGAATACAACGTTTGAATATCATCAGAGTCAAACAGCTTGGTGCATAGCATCTTCTGATCTTCTGACCTTGAAGTGCTTCTGAGCGTGATACCATCAGAACTTCAGTGCTTCTGTTCTCTTGTTCTTCTGATGCTTCCATAGACCCATGTTCTGATTCTGCTTCGACCATCTTCTGATGTCTTGCCAGACCATGTTCTGATGTTGCATGCTGAACCCTTTGAGACAAAGCTTCTGAGCGCTGAATTATGCGTACTCTTTTATATATTTCCTGAAAGGGAAATTGCATTGGATTAGAGTACCATATAATCTTAAGCAAAATTCATATTATTGTTATCATCAAAACTAAGATAATTGATCAGAACAAATCTTGTTCTAACAATCTCCCCCTTTTTGATGATGACAAAAACATATATAAATGATATGAATTTGCGATCAGAAAGAACAGACGGCAAAAGACAAATTACACAGCTATAGCATAAGCATATGAATATGTCTCCCCCTGAGATTAACAATCTCCCCCTGAGATAAATAATCTCCCCCTGAAATAAATACTCGAAGAACTTTAATAAAAGACTTCCCTGATTATTTCGGTAGAGACGATCATATAAGCTTCTGTCTTTAGAGAATTCATAGCTTCTGACTTCTGCTTCCATTGGACAGCTTCAGAACTAGAATTTCCTTAGATCCCTAGAACACTCTCAGCTTCTGATTCCTGCTTCCATCTAGGACAGCTTCAGAACTTGAATTTCTTTGATCTTCTGAACATTCACAGCTTCTGATTTCTGCTTCCATTCAGGACAGCTTCAGAACTTGAATTTCTTTGATCTTCTGAACATTCACAGCTTCTGATTTCTGCTTCCATTCAGGACAGCTTCAGAACTTGAGTTTTCTGGATCTTTAGAACATTCGCAGCTTCTGATTTCTGCTTCCCTCGGATAGCTTCGGAGCTTTGAATTTCTACCAACATTACTTCATGCTAGATTTGTATCAGAACATTGTTGAATGTACCAGAGCATCATCTGAGCATCTCTACATCCTGAAATGTTACAGAACAAAAACTAAACGACAAAAGTCAGCATGAACGAGTCAGAACATAGAATGTATATTCGAACACATTATATGTATCAGAGCCATATAGGCTAAAATAATGTATCAGAGCAAATAATGTATCAGAGCCATAACATTATATGTATCAGAGCAAACAATATATCAGAGCAAATAGAATTTTGTCAAATCAAAATAGACAAAATGTGGATCAAATTCTATTATCAGTGCTTCTGATTCATTCTTCTTTCTTGCTTCTGATCTCTGAAGCTTGACAGCACTCGGCTTGCTTCAGTTTCCATGGTTTTTCTTCTTGTGTTTGCTTTGAAGATTCTCTTCACTTCTTTATACCTGCAAAACACTTAAACCATATAGAACTTGCAGTTCTTGTTAGTGAATGTGTGGGAGCTTTACCCAGCAACTGATAGATTTAATCAAATCATTTATCATTTATCTTTCTCCCCCTTTTTGTCATAACATCAAAAAGAATATTTCAAAAGATTCATATGATTAAAACGACAAATAAAAACACTGGAATGTAAAAGCAAAGAAACTTTTCATTGATAATCAAAAGATATTACAAAAGGTTCCTATGTTTAACAAGATGAGAAACATTCCTAGCAAATACATAAAAAGTCATCCAAAGAGGAAATGACTACAAAAATTAAAAACAGCACCCTAGCAGGACACGCTCGGTGTCAACCCATCAAGAATCCCTGTGGACTCTTGTCTTCCAGACTAGAACCTCCACTGTAGGAGAGATCCAAGTGACCAAAGAGGAAGAGAGGGACAGTTCACAGACAGAGAGCTAATGTTGCAAACGGGGCTTTCCCTTAACATAGAAGTTAAGAATATCATTCTTAACCTCCTCCCATAACTCAAGAAAGTCTTCTGTCTTTGGGTGAAAGTTGATAACAACATCAAAGAAGAGGTCTGACTTGAGAGGTATTAGGAGAGCCATCCCGAGATATGCAGAGATCTGTCGCCTTTGAGTCATAGATCTTCAACAGGCTTAGGGTGAACGCTAGGTTTGAGCTAGGATTATTTAAAAAAATTTGTTTGAGCAAGAGACGAAAAGAGAGAGAGAGAAAAACTTGATGAGGAATGCAAAGAGATAGAGAAAGATGAGAGGGAAAGAGAAGAGTTTGAAGAGTATTTAAAAGAAAATAAAATGAAACGAATGATGAAAAGCATTTAATGTTACGTGACGTGAGGAGAGGTAATAAAGACGAATGAGGTGACTAGCACAATTACCTATGGTCGGCGTCCCTTCAACTGCACGCACGTTTATCCATGAATAGTAACGACAGGTTTACCATCCCGAGATAAAAACGTAACAGCTGTTTTGCTTTAAAAGAGGTTCTGAATCAACTTAGACAATGAAACGTTAGTAATAACCGAATCATAATTTCTAAAAGATTTCAATCAGAACTTCTGATAAAAAAAAATAATCCATTTTCATTTCAGAAGATACTCATACATAAGAACTTCTCATCTTCTCATTCTGGGCATAAATCCATACTGATGTTCTTCAGAATGAACTTAAACCTATCTTCAGCAGGGGTTTTGTAAAGATATCAGCCCATTGATGGTCTGTATCAACAAAGTTTAAAGATATAACACCCTTCTGAACATAGTCCCTTATGAAATGATGTTTAATCTCAATATGTTTAGCTTTTGAATGAAGAATAGGATTCTTAGATAAACATATAGCAGAAGTATTATCACAGAATATAGGAATGTTACTCTCAAATATCTGATAATCTTCTAACTGACTCTTCATCCAGAGCATCTGTGTACTACAACCAGCAGCAGCGACATATTCTGCTTCTGTTGTTGATAGAGCAATAGTTGCTTGCTTCTTGCTATACCAAGAGATCAAATGACTTCCAAGAAATTGGCAACTTCCTGAAGTACTTTTTCTTTCAATTCTGTCTCCAGCATAGTCAGCATCGCAGAATCCTACTAAGTTGTATTCTTTAGATTTTCTGTAAACTAGGCCAACATTAGTAGTACCTTTCAGATACCTTAGAATTCTCTTAACAGCAGTTAAATGAGATTCTCTAGGATCTGATTGGAATCTAGCACACAAACAAACACTGAACAGAATGTCAGGTCTAGAAGCAGTCAAATATAGAAGAGATCCAATCATACCTCTGTATAACTTCTGATCTACCTTCTTACTTACCTCATCCTTACCTAGGATGCATGTTGGATGCATAGGAGTTTTGGCTTCTTTGCAGTCTAGAAGATTAAACTTCTTCAGAAGTTCCTTCACATACTTGGTTTGGTGAACATACGTTCCTTCTGATGTTTGATTTATTTGTATTCCGAGGAAATACTTGAGTTCTCCCATCATGCTCATTTCAAACTCAGCCTGCATAGACTCAGCAAACTCCTTTCCAAGTGTAGCATTAGATGTTCCAAAAATAATATCATCTACATATATTTGACAAATTAAAATATCCTTTTTAAAGGTTTTACAAAAGAGAGTAGTGTCCACTTTTCCTCTAGTGAAACCATTATCCAGAAGGAAAGAACTTAAGCGTTCATACCAAGCTCTGGGAGCCTGTTTCAATCCATATAAAGATTTCTTTAATTTAAAAACATGATTAGGAGACATAGAGTCTTCAAAACCAGGAGGTTGATGGACATAAACTTCTTCATCTATATAACCATTTAAGAAGGCACTCTTAACATCCATTTGATAGAGAGTGATGTTATGTTGAGTGGCAAATGAAATTAATAGACGAATAGATTCTAACCTGGCCACTGGTGCAAAGGTTTCTGTATAGTCAATCCCTTCTTGCTGACTATAACCCTGAGCCACCAGTCTGGCTTTGTTCCTTACCACTTCGCCTTTCTCACTGAGCTTGTTTCTGAAGACCCATTTTGTACCAATTATATTGAATCCATCTGGTCTAGGAACAAGATCCCAAACATCATTCCTTGTAAACTGATTCAGTTCTTCTTGCATAGCAATTATCCAGTCTGGATCTTCTAGAGCATGATCAACAGAAGTTGGCTCGATCAAAGATACAAGACCTAATTGACAATCTGCATAGTTCTTAAGGAATGCTCTTGTTCTGATTGGATCATCCTTCTTTCCAAGAATGACATCTTCTGAATGACCAGAAATAAGTCTGGATGATCTTCTGACAGATGGTTCTTCAGAAATGCTTAGATCTTCCAGAGAAGCTGATACTTGATCTTCCGATTCTTTTCTTCTGAGAAGCTCTGCTTCTGATGCGTTGCTTCTTGGCTCAACAACTTCTGATATATCAATATCACAATCTGCAAAATTATCAAACTGCTTTGGTTTTTCAGAACCAAGCTTATCATCAAACCTGATATTGATTGATTCTTCTACAATCAATGTTTCAGTATTGTATACTCTGTAGCCTTTTGAGCGTTCAGAATATCCAAGAAGGAAACATTTTTGAGCTTTGGAATCAAACTTACCAAGATGATCTTTAGTGTTCAGAATAAAGCATACACATCCAAAAGGATGGAAATATGAAATGTTGGGCTTTCTATTCTTCCACAATTCATAGGGAGTCTTATTTAGAATAGGTCTGATAGAGATTCTATTCTGAATATAGCATGCAGTGTTTATTGCTTCTGCCCAGAAATGCTTAGCCATATTGGTTTCATTGATCATGGTTCTGGCCATTTCTTGCAGAGTCCTATTCTTTCGTTCTACAACCCCATTTTGCTGTGGAGTTCTAGGACAAGAGAAATCATGGGCAATACCATTTTCTTTGAAGAATTCTTCAAAGGATCTGTTCTCAAATTCACCACCATGATCACTTCTGACCTTTATGATTTTACACTCTTTTTCAGATTGAATCTGAATGCAGAAATCAAAGAACACTGAATGAGTCTCATCCTTGTGTTTCAAGAATTTTACCCATGTCCAGCGACTATAATCATCTACGATGACTAATCCATATTTCTTCCCTCTGACAGATGCTGTTTTGACTGGGCCAAACAGATCAATGTGCAAGAGTTCTAATGGCCTTGAGGTAGAAACAACATTCTTGGACTTGAATGCAGGTTTGGAGAACTTGCCCTTCTGACATGCTTCACAAAGAGCATCTGATTTGAATTTCAGATTAGGGAGTCCTCTGACAAGATTCAGTTTGTTAATCTGAGAAATCTTTCTCAAACTAGCATGACCTAATCTTCTGTGCCAGACCCACTGCTCTTCAGAAACAGACATAAGACAAGTCACCTTCTGACTCATAAGATCTTGCAGATCTGTCTTATAAATGTTGTTCTTCCTCTTGCATGTAAATAGGATTGAGCCATCCTTCTAATTTACAGCCTTGCAAGACTCTTGATTAAAGATTATATCATAACCATTGTCACTCAATTGACTGATAGATAAGAGGTTATGTGTTAATCCTTCTACAAGAAGTACATTAGAAATGGAAGGAGAGTTACCAGACTTTATAGTTCCAGAGCCAATTATCTTGCCCTTCTGATCTCCTCCAAACTTGACTTCTCCTCCAGACTTAAGCACTAGGTCTTGGAACATAGACCTTCTTCCTGTCATGTGTCGCGAGCATCCAGAGTCCAGGTACCATGACATGTTGTGCTTTGTCCTTTTTGCAGTCAAGGATATCTGCAATAGGAATAATCTTATCCTTAGGTACCCACATTCTCTTGGGTCCTTTCTTGTTAGTTCTCCTCAAGTTCTGATTGAACTTGGGTTTAACATTGTAAGCAATAGGAGGAACAGCATGATAATTTTTAATGTGAGTTTCATGATATTTCCTAGGTTGTGTCACATGCTTTTTGGTGTGTGTTATGTGAAAACTTTGAGCATGTGAAGTGTGCCTAATATCATGGGAGTGGCCATACTTGAACTGATCATACAATGGCTTGTATGTTAATTTCATTTCATCAACAGGTTCAAGTTTGTATGGGGTTTCACCCTCAAAACCAATGCCAACTCTTTTGTTTCCAGACACAGCATATATCATAGAAGCTAGCTGACTTCTGCCAATACTTCTAGATAAGAACTTTCTGAAACTTAAATCATATTCTTTCAGAATATGGTTTAGACTAGGAGTGGATTTTTCTGAATCAGAAGGAGATCCAACATTATTGGATAGTTTTAAAAGTTTTTCTTTTAATTCAGAATTCTCCAACTCAAGCTTCTTTGTTTCAAATTCAAATAGCTTTTTCAGCTTTTTGTATTTGAGACTAATCTGAGACTTGAGTTCCAGAAGTTCAATTAAGCTGGAAACTAACTCATCTCTAGTAAGTTCAGAAAATACCTCTTCAGAATCTGATTCTGATGTAGATTCTGATCCGTCATCTTCTGTCGCCATCAGCGCACAGTTGGCCTGCTCATCTTCTGAATCATCTTCTGACTCATCCCAGGTTGCCATAAGACCTTTCTTCTTATGAAACTTTTTCTTGGGACTTTCCTTCTGAAGATTTGGACATTCGTTCTTGTAGTGCCCAGGCTCATTGCATTCATAGCACATGACCTTCTTCTTGTCAAATCTTCTGTCATCAGAAGATTCTCCACGTTCAAATTTCTTTGAACTTCTGAAGCCTCTGAACTTCCTTTGCTTGGTCTTCCAGAGTTGATTTAGCCTTCTGGAGATCAAAGACAGTTCATCTTCTTCTTCAGATTCTGATTCTTCAGGATCTTCTTCTCTAGCCTGAAAAGCGTTAGTGCATTTCTTGATATTGGATTTTAATGCAATAGACTTACCTTTCTTTTGAGGCTCATTTGCGTCCAGCTCTATTTCATGACTTCTCAAGGCACTGATAAGCTCTTCCAGAGAAACTTCATTCAGATTCTTTGCAATCTTGAATGCAGTCACCATAGGACCCCATCTTCTGGGTAAGCTTCTGATGATCTTCTTTACGTGATCAGCCTTGGTGTATCCCTTGTCAAGAACTCTCAATCCAGCAGTAAGAGTTTGAAATCTTGAAAACATCTTTTCAATGTCTTCATCATCCTCCATCTTGAAGGCTTCATACTTCTGGATTAAAGCTAGAGCTTTAGTCTCCTTGACTTGAGCATTTCCTTCATGAGTCATTTTCAAGGACTCATATATGTCATAGGCCGTTTCCCTGTTAGATATCTTCTCATACTCAGCATGAGAGATAGCATTCAGCAAAACAGTTCTGCATTTATGATGATTCCTGAAAAGCTTCTTCTGATCATCATTCATTTCTTGCCTTGACAGCTTTACGCCACTGGCATTTACTGGATGTTTGTAACCATCCATCAGAAGATCCCATAGATCACCATCTAGACCAAGAAAGTAACTTTCCAGTTTATCTTTCCAGTATTCAAAGTTTTCACCATCAAATACCGGCGGTCTAGTATAACCATTGTTACCGTTGTATTGCTCAGCAGAGCCAGATGTAGATGCAGGTGTAGGTGTAGACTTTTCACTTTCATCAACCATCTTTTACTGAAGCGTTTTTCTCTTCCTGAATCTTTTCTAAACACGGTTAAGTGCTTGCACCTTAGAACCAGGCTCTGATACCAATTGAAGGATAGAAAAACACTTAGAAAGGGGGGTTTGAATAAGTGTAGCTTTAAAAACATGACAGATAAAAATAAATTGCACAGTTATTTTTATCCTGGTTCGTTGTTAACTAAACTACTCCAGTCCACCCCCGCAGAGATGATTTACCTCAACTGAGGATTTAATCCACTAATCGCACGGATTACAATGGTTCTCCACTTAGTCAGCAACTAAGTCTTCCAGAGTCTACTGATCACACACTGATCACTCCAGGAACACTGCTTAGATACCCTCTAAGACTTTTCTAGAGTATACTGATCCACACGATCACTCTAGTTACAATCTGCTTAGTTCACTCCTAAGACTTCCTAGAGTATTCTGATCAACACGATCACTCTAGTTCCTTACAACTTAATGTAATCAATCTAAGAGTATTACAAATGCTTCTTACAAGCGATAATCACAACTGTGATATTTCTCTTAATCGTTTAAGCTTAATCTCACTAATGTATTACAACAGCAATGTAGTGAGCTTTGATGAAGATGAAGATTCTGAGCTTTGAATTTGAACAGAGTTTCAGCAAGTTAATTTGAATTGTATTGTTCAGAATCGTTAACCTTGCTTCTCATCAGAACTTCATATTTATAGGCGTTGGAGAAGATGACCGTTGAATGCATTTAATGCTTTGCGTGTTCCGTACAGCATCGCATTTAATGTTATACGCTTTTGTCAACTACCTCGAGCCTTGTTCACGCTGTGTCTACTGACGTAGCCTTTAGTAGCTTTTAACGTTCCTTTTGTCAGTCAGCGTAGCCTGCCACTTGTACTTTCTTCTGATCTGATGCTTGTGAATACAACGTTTGAATATCATCAGAGTCAAACAGCTTGGTGCATAGCATCTTCTGATCTTCTGACCTTGAAGTGCTTCTGAGCGTGATACCATCAGAACTTCAGTGCTTCTGTTCTCTTGTTCTTCTGATGCTTCCATAGACCCATGTTCTGATTCTGCTTCGACCATCTTCTGATGTCTTGCCAGACCATGTTCTGATGTTGCATGCTGAACCCTTTGAGACAAAGCTTCTGAGCGCTGAATTATGCGTACTCTTTTATATATTTCCTGAAAGGGAAATTGCATTGGATTAGAGTACCATATAATCTTAAGCAAAATTCATATTATTGTTATCATCAAAACTAAGATAATTGATCAGAACAAATCTTGTTCTAACAATAAGATGACCCATTTGTTCCCTCATCTCATCCATTTCCTCACGGAGTTGTTCCATAGTTGATCTCGGAGCTCGTGGCGGTGAGAAGTCAAATCTGTTGATGACCTTGAAATTTGGAATAGAAAGGGTCCCATAAGTCTCTGAAAGAACCATGAAATGCATGATAGTATGAATGCATGTTCCATTTATGAGAGATCCTAAAGTCTTTTCACACTTTTTCTTTTTCTTTTATTTTCTCTTTTTTTTTCTGCTTTTCTATTTCCTTTTTTCTTTTTCTCTCTCTTTTTTTGTATATTTTTTTTGGAAATAGACTTTAGGATCCCTCATAAATGAAGTGGATAAAGCGATGATGTTATGCAATGCAAAAGCATGGGATCAAGGTCCATATAATCTTAGTAACCACCGCACAATCCTCTGAATAACTGATATGAAACCTCTGTACAGGCCAAATGTCACAGGATCAAAGGTTCGACGCCTTCTTGAATACCAGAATGTCAAACACCATGAGAACAGACCAAATAAAGGTCCGACCTCAAATATGAAGAAGCAATGGTATGTAGGTGTCAAGGTTTCCTGTCCCACCCCAATCTCACGGGTATGAAGTGAAGGATAGAAAAACACTTAGAAAGGGGGGGGTTGAATAAGTGTAGCTTTAAAAACTTGACAGATAAAAATAAATTGCACAGTTATTTTTATCCTGGTTCGTTGTTAACTAAACTACTCCAGTCCCCCCCCCGCAGAGATGATTTACCTCAACTGAGGATTTAATCCACTAATCGCACGGATTACAATGGTTCTCCACTTAGTCAGCAACTAAGTCTTCCAGAGTCTTCTGATCACACACTGATCACTCCAGGAACAACTGCTTAGATAACCTCTAAGACTTTTCTAGAGTCTACTGATCCACACGATCACTCTAGTTACAACCTGCTTAGATAACCTCTAAGACTTCCTAGAGTATACTGATCCACACGATCACTCTAGTTCCTTACAACTTAATGTAATCAATTCTAAGAGTATTACAATTGCTTCTTAAAAGCTATAATCACAAACTGTGATATTTCTCTTAACGTTTAAGCTTAATCTCACTAATATATTACAACAGCAATGTAGTGAGCTTTGATGAAGATGAAGATTCTGAGCTTTAATTTGAACAGCGTTTCAGCAAGTTGATATTCACAGAATAGGTGTAGAATTCGTTAACCTTGCTTCTCATCAGAACTTCATATTTATAGGCGTTGGAGAAGATGACCGTTGAGTGCATTTAATGCTTTGCGTGTTCCGTACAGCATCGCATTTAATGTTATACGCTTTTGTCAACTACCTCGAGCCTTGTTCACGCTGTGTCTACTGACGTAGCCTTTAATAGCTTTTAACGTTCCTTTTGTCAGTCAGCGTAGCCTGCCACTTGTACTTCCTTCTGATCTGATGTTTGTGAATACAACGTTTGAATATCATCAGAGTCAAACAGCTTGGTGCAAAGCATCTTCTGATCTTCTGACCTTGAAGTGCTTATGAGCGTGATACCATCAGAACTTCAGTGCTTCTGATCTCGTGTTCTTCTGATGCTTCCATAGACCCATGTTCTGATTCTGCTTCGACCATCTTCTGATGTCTTGCCAGACCATGTTCTGATGTTGCATGCTGAACCCTTTGAGACAAAGCTTCTGAGCGCTGAATTATGCATACTCTTTATATATTTCCTGAAAAGGAAATTGCATTGGATTAGAGTACCATATTATCTTAAGCAAAATTCATATTATTGTTATCATCAAAACTAAGATAATTGATCAGAACAAATCTTGTTCTAACAATCTCCCCCTTTTTGATGATGACAAAAACATATATAAATGATATGAATTTGCGATCAGAAAGAGCAGACGGCAAAAGACAAATTACACAGCTATAGCATAAGCATATGAATATGTCTCCCCCTGAGATTAACAATCTCCCCCTGAGATAAATAATCTCCCCCTGAAATAAATACTCGAAGAACTTTAATAAAAGACTTCCCTGATTATTTCGGTAGAGACGATCACATAAGCTTCTGTCTTTAGAGAATTCATAGCTTCTGACTTCTGCTTCCATTTGACAGCTTCAGAACTAGAATTTCTTAAGATCCCTAGAACACTCACAGCTTCTGATTCCTGCTTCCATCTAGGACAGCTTCAGAACTTGAATTTCTTTGATCTTCAGAACATTCACAGCTTCTGATTTCTGCTTCCATTTAGGACAGCTTCAGAACTTGAATTTCTTTGATCTTCAGAACATTCACAGCTTCTGATTTCTGCTTCCATTTAGGACAGCTTCAGAACTTGAGTTTTCTGGATCTTTTAGAACATTCACAGCTTCTGATTTCTGCTTCCCTCGGATAGCTTCAGAGCTTTGAATTTCTACCAACATCACTTCATGCTAGATTTGTATCAGAACATTGTTGAATGTACCAGAGCATCATCAGAGCATCTCTACATCCTGAAAAGTTACAGAACAAAAACTAAACGACAAAAGTCAGCATGAACGAGTCAGAACATAAAGTGTATATTTGAACACATTATATGTATCAGAGCCATATAGGCTAAAATAATGTTATCAGAGCAAATAGAATTTTGTCAGATCAAATAGACAAATATGGATCAAATTCTATTATCAGTGCTTCTGATTTCTGAAGCTTGACAGCACTCAGCTTGCTTCAGTTCCCATGAGTTTATTCTTTTTACAGAATAACACTTCTTATGGTTTTGCTTCTTGTGTTTGCTTTGAAGATTCTCTTCACTTCTTTGTACCTGCAAAACACTTAAACCATATAGAACTTGCAGTTCTTGTTAGTAAATGTGTGGGAGCTTTACCCAGCAACTGATAGATTAATCAAATCATTTATCATTTATCTTTCTCCCCCTTTTTGTCATATCATCAAAAAACAGAAAAGATTCAGAGACAAACAGAACGAAACACACGGAGGAAGAAGATGATTTCATTTAAGTTCAAACAGCAGGTACAGAAGTACATGAAGATGAGTAAGATCAGATGCACAGAACTAAAAACAGATGCAACGAAAAGAAAGAAACAACACAGACTCAATCTAAGATGGCCCTAGCCTTGACAAGATCTTGGCCAGCATCTCTTTAACCTCATTGTTGTGTCCTTCTTGCCTCACCATGAAAGCGTTATACTTATCATTGAGTGAGCTTTGCTCATCCTGTCTCTTCTGAATTTCTTCCAGAGTCCTTGCAAGACGAGAAGATTCATCAGAAGAAGCTTCACAGCTTCTAACCACAGGGATGACATTTTGATCTGCAGCTTCCATAGATAGATCATTTGCAGGGATTTCCTCAACAGGAACAGATTCAGCAACATGATCTTCAGCATCTGCTTCTTGCATAGAAGCATCTCCATATTCTGCAGCATGAATTTCCGAGTCTCCATTCTCAAGTGCCTGAAGAATGGCAGCTAGATTCCTGGGAGCAGAAGGACCTTCAACTTCTGGTGGGTCAGCAACTTCTGGAATGACCAAGCTTGGGTCTTTCTCAGAAGGGTTTTCCCTCAGATAGTTAAAAAGAGTCTTGAAATCTCCGAGCAGAACAGGATAATCAGGAATAAAGATAACAATATCCCTGCATGGATTTGCTTCCATTTCAGCAGCCAGTCTTGCTACTTCCAATTCATCCACAAAGGGCTTCTCCTCAGCAGCAACACAATTTCTGAGAGGATGGTAGTATATACCATTATCATCCTCCAGAAGGTAACCAGGGTAACCAGGGGCAGCAGCCACTAGTCTTTTCTGTACTCCCATTGCTTCTACTTGAAAATCCTTGCGAAATCTTCTCCAGAGATTTCTTGTAGAAACATCATCCAGACCATTTAGAAATGCATCCTTCAGAAGGTCTAGACTGCTAATCACCTCATGTCTGAAAAGTTCCAGGTAGGTATAGGGTTCAGGTTCAGGCGGATTGAAGGTGAATTTGTAGTCAGGGTAGAGAAGACAGTAAGGTTTGGATTTTCTGGTAGGTAAGGGATGGGATATAGACGGTGGAGGTGCGGTGGATGAGGAAGAAGGGATATCTGAGAGAATGATTGATGAGGATGGAATATCAGAAATGATAGATTGAGATGAGGATGGAGTATTTGTAAAGGGAATTGGTGAGAAAGATTTATCAGAAGGAGTTGGGGGAAGAATACTTAAAGGTGTGGGGTTTAGAATGGGAGAGGAGAAGGATGATGGAGAAGGATTTGGTAAGGTGAAGTTTACTTTTGGTTCAGAAGGAGGTGATTGGAAAGGTGGTTTAGGGACAGAAGGAGGTGGAGTAAAAACCTGCCTGGAGGAGTGTTCAGAAGAAGCATGTGAAGATCTGGTTTTGTGAAAGGAGTCTCTGATCCTTTTATTCCTTCGTTCAGAAGAGCCGACCTTGTCAGGATCATAGGTGACCCTTAACTTCTTGGCTCTCTCAGCCTCATCTTCTTGTGCCTTTCTTTTTAGCCTTGCCTGTCGTTCCTTCTTATCCTTCTTCAGAATATCATCTTTGGACGGGAGTACTCTGCCACGGATCCAAGCAGGATCAACGTCTGATTGCTTCCTAACACAATCTTCCAAGTAAAGCTTGACAACATGATCAAGTTCTTTATGAAACAAGGAGATGAATCCTTCAACAGCAATTCTTCTTGACAGAATGTCAGGAAAGCTTGTGCACACAAAAGGTACATTCTTAATGAGTTCCAGTCTGAACAAATCAACACCATTGAAGATGGGACCTTGTATTACTCCAAGAAAATGCGATGCATTGAGATTTCTGATGGAGTCCACCACTTTGCTTTCAATCAGAATGTCTGAAATCATCCTTCCGAATGGAATGGTTGTTCTTGGAATATGAGGGTACTTCGCCCTTTCATCTTCTCTTGACTCAAAGATAGAAGTTTTCAGATTCTCAAACAGAATATGAGAGATGTTGATCTCTATCTTTTTGCCAATGCAGAAAAGAGTATACTTGTGAGTCGGACTGATGTAGGAGGAGGAGAGCATCCTTTTTCTATGGTGAAGAGAACCCAGAATAATCTCAGCCCATACTTTATAAAAAGGCCTTAAGGTGCCCGTGTTATGAGAATCAATTCCAAACACCGTAGAGATTTGTTTTTCAACTGGAGTCCAGTCAACTGTATTGGGTTGAAGACCAGACCAACCTTCTTCATCATCAAGATTGTACAGCTTCCTGATGAGCTTCTCAGTGATAACCATTTCATGCCCTAGCACGAATGAAATGATGGCAGTTGGAGTAACCGTTGCATGTACCCAAAAATCCTTCACAAGTTCAGGATAAATTGGACCTACCAATCTATCAAGATATTTAGACCATCCTTGCTCAAGGATTCTTGCATCACACTGAAAGCCATTAGCTTTAAGGTTGTTGATGTCCACAGCAGATTCACATAGAACTTCCAGTTCTTTCGTGGGTATTAAGCATGTTTTCAATGGAGCATGCTCATATTTGCTTAAAAGGATCTGTGTAGAAGTGACCCTTTCTTTTGAATTTGATGAACAAGAAGATGAGTTCATGATGATAATGCTTTGAGATCAAATCAAAAACTAGGGTTTGAAGAGAAATGCAACGAAGTGAATGCACAAAAGAGAGAGAAAGAGAGAAAAAGAGGGAATGAAGATGAAGCGGGTTATTTAAAGGATTTAAAAAGAAATCATTATGCATTTAATGAGAAATGACATTAGGAGAGAGAACACAGTAAATGAAATGATTTAATACAGTTACCTAGGTCGGCGTCTTTTCAACTGCACGCTTTGTACTAACCGTACAGACACGTGTTCACCATCAGATAATAGATGACAGCTGTAAATTTCAGAATAGACTTTACGCCTTCAGATTCAGATCACTGCTTCTGATCTGATCAACTTTCTCTTCTGGAAACACTCCTTCTGAAGTGTGTTGATATAAATCTGAATGATCTTCTGATCCATTACTTCTGATATACACAACTTCTGGAAATTCACTTCTTTGTTCTGCAGCTTCTGATAAGACAAAATTGTATCTGCAGAAATTCTTAAGCTGCTTTGTTTCATCAGAAACAAGTTTATCATCAAACCAGATATTTATAGATTCGTCCACAATCAATGTCTCAATATTGTATATTCTGTAGCATTTAGAGCACTCAGAATAATCAAGAACGAAACACCATTGCTTTAGAAACAAACAAGACAAATGGTTTCAAGACTGATAAACTATCTTTTCTGATCTCCTACGAACATAGTTTCTTCAACAGATTTAAGTACCAGAACTTGGAAGACAGTCCTTCTTCCCTTCAAGTGTTGAGACCAACTTGAGTCCAGGTGACATGACATGTTGACTTTTATCTTCTTTGTCGCCAAGAGAATCTGCAAAAGAAATAGTCTTTTTCTTTGGTACCCACATCTTCTTGGGTCCTTTCTTGTTAGATATTCTCAAGTTCTGATTGAACTTGGGTTTAACATTGTAAGCAATAGGAGGAACAGCATGATAATTTTTAATGTGAGTTTCATGATATTTCCTAGGTTGTGTCACATGCTTTTTGGTGTGTGTTATGTGAAAACTTTGAGCATGTGAAGTGTGCCTAATATCATGGGAGTGGCCATACTTGAACTGATCATACAATGGCTTGTATGTGAATTTCATTTCATCAACAGGTTCAAGTTTGTATGGGGTTTCACCCTCAAAACCAATGCCAACTCTTTTGTTTCCAGACACAGCATATATCATAGAAGCTAGCTGACTTCTGCCAATACTTCTAGATAAGAACTTCCTGAAACTTAAATCATATTCTTTCAGAATATGGTTTAGACTAGGAGTGGATTTTTCTGAATCAGAAGGAGATCCAACATTATTGGATAATTTTAAAAGTTTTTCTTTTAATTCAGAATTTTCCAACTCAAGCTTCTTTGTTTCAAATTCAAATAGCTTTTTCAGCTTTTTGTATTTGAGACTAATCTGAGACTTGAGTTCCAGAAGTTCTGTTAGACCGGAAACTAACTCATCTCTAGTAAGTTCAGAAAATACCTCTTCAGAATCTGATTCTGATGTAGATTCTGATCCGTCATCTTCTGTCGCCATCAGCGCACAGTTAGCCTGCTCATCTTCAGAGTCTGAATCATCTTCTGACTCATCCCAGGTTGCCATAAGACCTTTCTTCTTATGAAACTTCTTCTTGGGATTTTCCTTCTGAAGTTTTGGACATTCATTCTTGAAGTGTCCAGGCTCATTGCATTCATAGCACATGAACTTCTTCTTGTCAAATCTTCTGTCATCAGAAGATTCTCCACGTTCAAATTTCTTTGAACTTCTGAAGCCTCTGAACTTCCTTTGCTTGGTCTTCCAGAGTTGATTCAGCCTTCTGGAGATCAAGGACAGTTCATCTTCTTCTTCAGATTCTGATTCTTCAGGATCTTCTTCTATAGCCTGAAAAGCGTTAGTGCATTTCTTGATATTGGATTTTAATGCAATAGACTTACCTTTCTTTTGAGGCTCATTTGCGTCCAGCTCTATTTCATGACTCCTCAAGGCACTGATAAGCTCTTCCAGAGAAACTTCATTCAGATTCTTTGCAATCTTGAATGCAGTCACCATAGGACCCCATCTTCTGGGTAAGCTTCTGATGATCTTCTTTACGTGATCAGCCTTTGTGTATCCCTTATCAAGAACTCTCAATCCAGCAGTAAGAGTTTGAAATCTTGAAAACATCTTTTCAATGTCTTCATCATCCTCCATCTTGAAGGCTTCATACTTCTGGATTAAAGCTAGAGCTTTAGTCTCCTTGACTTGAGCATTTCCTTCATGAGTCATTTTCAAGGACTCATATATGTCATAGGCCGTTTCCCTGTTAGATATCTTCTCATACTCAGCATGAGAGATAGCATTCAGCAAAACAGTTCTGCATTTATGATGATTCCTGAAAAGCTTCTTCTGATCATCATTCATTTCTTGCCTTGTCAGCTTTACGCCACTGGCATTTACTGGATGTTTGTAACCATCCATCAGAAGATCCCATAGATCACCATCTAGACCAAGAAAGTAACTTTCCAGTTTATCTTTCCAGTATTCAAAGTTTTCACCATCAAATACCGGCGGTCTAGTATAACCATTGTTACCGTTGTGTTGCTCAGCAGAGCCAGATGTAGATGCAGGTGTAGACTTTGCAGATTCATCAACCATCTTTTACTGAAGCGTTTTTCTCTTCCTGAATCTTTTCTAAACACGGTTAAGTGCTTGCACCTTAGAACCGGCGCTCTGATGCCAATTGAAGGATAGAAAAACACTTAGAAAGGGGGGGTTTGAATAAGTGTAGCTTTAAAAACTTGACAGATAAAAATAAATTGCACAGTTATTTTTATCCTGGTTCGTTGTTAACTAAACTACTCCAGTCCACCCCCGCAGAGATGATTTACCTCAACTGAGGATTTAATCCACTAATCGCACGGATTACAATGGTTCTCCACTTAGTCAGCAACTAAGTCTTCCAGAGTCTTCTGATCACACACTGATCACTCCAGGAACAACTGCTTAGATAACCTCTAAGACTTTTCTAGAGTCTACTGATCCACACGATCACTCTAGTTACAACCTGCTTAGATAACCTCTAAGACTTCCTAGAGTATACTGATCCACACGATCACTCTAGTTCCTTACAACTTAATGTAATCAATTCTAAGAGTATTACAATTGCTTTTTAAAAGCTATAATCACAAACTGTGATATTTCTCTTAACGTTTAAGCTTAATCTCACTAATATATTACAACAGCAATGTAGTGAGCTTTGATGAAGATGAAGATTCTGAGCTTTAATTTGAACAGCGTTTCAGCAAGTTGATATTCACAGAATAGGTATAGAATTCGTTAACCTTGCTTCTCATCAGAACTTCATATTTATAGGCGTTGGAGAAGATGACCGTTGAGTGCATTTAATGCTTTGTGTGTTCCGTACAGCATCGCATTTAATGTTATACGCTTTTGTCAACTACCTCGAGCCTTGTTCACGCTATGTCTACTGACGTAGCCTTTAATAGCTTTTAACGTTCCTTTTGTCAGTCAGCGTAGCCTGCCACTTGTACTTCCTTCTGATCTGATGTTTGTGAATACAACGTTTGAATATCATCAGAGTCAAACAGCTTGGTGCAAAGCATCTTCTGATCTTCTGACCTTGAAGTGCTTCTGAGCGTGATACCATCAGAACTTCAGTGCTTCTGATCTCGTGTTCTTCTGATGCTTCCATAGACCCATGTTCTGATTCTGCTTCGACCATCTTCTGATGTCTTGCCAGACCATGTTCTGATGTTGCATGCTGAACCCTTTGAGACAAAGCTTCTGAGCGCTGAATTATGCATACTCTTTATATATTTCCTGAAAAGGAAATTGCATTGGATTAGAGTACCATATTATCTTAAGCAAAATTCATATTATTGTTATCATCAAAACTAAGATAATTGATCAGAACAAATCTTGTTCTAACATGAAGTCTAGACACGGACAAGTGGTCCCTAATGGTCACCAGGGTCTACAGTTCCCATGGGGTACAAAGTGTTTGAGGCAACAAGCGTGCCAGACACAGTATTCCATGAAAGAACCTCGCCCAGTTGTGGTACCCCATGTCAAGCTCGATCGTAGCAAGAGCCACGGGAGTCAACATGAGCATCCACGCTAGTCCTATGTGTCACTGGCCTGGGTAGTGGGCCTTTTACCTCACAAAAACCCCCCACCTGCAAAACAAAGCAGAAAAATATGTGGCCCCCACGGGGACCCATAATATAGTCCAGATGCATGCGGAAAGTAAACATGATATGCAAGCAGGAAAATAGACATGATATGCAAACATATATACAAGATGTAAACATATAAACAAATAAAGAAACACCCAATAAAAGAAACAACAAACAAAGGCTAGGATCGACTTGCTTAGGTAATCCCCAGCAGAGTCGCCAGCTGTCGCACGCTCGCAAAAAATGAACAGAGTCTCCACCAATATATTTATCCCATAAGGGAAAGGAATATCAGAAAACCTAGGAAAAGGAAGGAACACGGTCTTGCGACCAGAGAATCAAGGTACGGAAGTCGGTTACGCGAGGGGAAGGTATTAGCACCCCTCGCGCCCATCGTACTCGATGGTATCCACCTATGTTTGTTTCTATCTAGAGGGTGTGTACTATGTCTACCTATATATGAATGCATGCCAAAAGAAATACGGGGAAAAGAAGGAATTATTTACAAGTGTGCTCGTTCAAGCCCCGCGACTTGATGCCTACGTATCCTTTTCAGGAATCAGAGCGCCGTAGTTCGGCTCAAGATTTTCTGTTTGTTTTTGTGTTTTTTAGTTGGGCGGAGTTAACGCTCGCGCTCTTGCATAAGGGGACAGCCTAGGATGCAATAGAGCGGAGATAACAATGCCCTTAAGAAAGGAGAGAAGAGAGAGAGTTTGAGTGTTTCGAGGAAATCCCTAAAGCAAGGGAAACTCGAGTTACTCTTTGGTTTGTGTCTTTTAGAATTTGGGAACTTACGCCCGAATGGAACCCTAAAGCAAGGGAGATCCAAGCACTCGAATGATTCCCTAAAGCAAGGGAGATTCAAGCTTCCATTCCCTTTTTAATGATTTTCACTTTTTTATTAGTGTTTTAAGTATTTTCTTTGTATGTTTTAAAGGGATTTTATTTGAATATTTTTTAAGTGTTTTAGGTTGTACAAAAAAAAGAAACTAGCCTAAGTATGAAGGGAATTTCTACCTAATGTTATCATGGTTTCTACCTAAGGTTAGGAATAAAAGACACATGGAAAATAAAGCGCTAAGTAGAATATTGAAAATAGCATGAAAAAGAACAAATCAAAATATAGCACAAAAGTGAATTAAAAGTACTATTATTTTTATGTGACTTTTTTATGAAAGAAATGAATTCAAAAGATTAATGTCAAAATTAATCTAAAATCTACTTATTTTTATGAGATTCTTTTTTATGGGAGAATTAACAAAAGAAGATGATTTTTATTACCTAAAAGAAAATTAGCACAAAACTATATTAAAATCTTAAATTCTACAAGGAAAATATGAGAACCAGGGGGGTCAAAGCCTGAAAATAGTGTAACAGGGAGTAAGGCATAGGTCCAAGGGGATATGGCCCATTAGATTTGTTTTTGTTCAGTTTCCAAAAAAAAGCTGCGGGCCAAAGGGGGTATGGAAGTAATTCGGCCCATAGCATTGGATTGATCCTGATTCACATTGAACTCAGATTTTATTCAAATCCTAGCAAACCTAATATTGTTTTTTACAAGAAAATAAAAAAATTAAAATTAAAATTAAAAAGAAAAATAGGAACGGTGCGTTTTGGCTTGGATATGACTCAAGTTTGTGGCGATTCAGATTCCCATTCCTCAGACCTTCTCATTCTCGTTTCATTTTCTCCCTCGCCGGAAATCGCTCCGCCGTGCCGGAGGCGGCGGAGCTCCCTCAACAACACGAATTGATCACACCAAAGGATCCCTCTCTGCGTCCCGTCCCCAATTCTCAACCTTAAATCCTCAGATTCCTTCTCAAACTCCCTAATCTGAACCATAACAGAAACCCTAGATCTAGCCAAAACCGAAATTAAACGTTAACAGCTATGAATCACAAAGCGAGACCATGGGGGAAGGCTACATAAGGTTTCAAGCTTCACATCAGTAACAAGAAAATGCGGAGAAGATTGAAGAATCGGAATGCTTACCTGGAAATGTGTTACGATACCGATAGCTGAAGAAATCCGAGAGGCGAGGTAATAATCTTCCGAAGCTGACGAAATACGTGAAATAAACACAGAAGAACGATGAAATTCTTTAGGTGAACTCCACTCTTTGTTATTCCGATTCATCCACTTCCTCTTCTTCTTCTTCTATTTTCTTTCTCTGTGATTTCTGGATGATTCTACTTCTTTTTTGAATTTGCTACTTTTCTGGAACTCTGAGAGTTGTTATCGACTGAATAGAATGCGAGAGTGATTGAGAGATTATGGAAAGTTCGTGTTGATGTGTGCGATGTGGTTTAGCTCAACTGCTAGAGCTTCAGATGTTGAAACTCTAACAGCTATGGTGCGTGAGCTCTTGGTGAGAGGTGAGGGAGATGAAGATTCTGAGAAAAATGGAGAGAGATTGATGAATGAAGTGTGAAATCAGAGAATGGTGTGTGTTGAAGTGGAGAGTGAAGAATGATGAAGATGATGATGAATGGTTCGGGAGTTTGAATTATGGAGGGAAGGGAGATTATATAGGGATTAGGCTCGGGTGAGTTAGGTTTGGAGTGAGGTTTGGGAGGTAGTTACTTAGGTTCGGATTCTGTTAAGTTGGTTATGAAGTAGGGATTCAGTTAGAGTTCTCTTTTTTTTGGTTGAGACAGTTATTGAGTTCTGTTACAGTAGGAGTTGGTTTGAAAGTTTGAAATCTGTTAGTTAGGTGTTGTAACTGAATTAGTTAGGTACAGGGGTTAAAAGATTGGGAAATTAGAGAAGTTAGAAAATGGTTTAGTTATGAAGTTGGTTAGAATGCTGGAAGTGACAGTTAGAGGTTAGAAGAAGTTAGTTAGGGAAAGGTTTGGAAAACTGTGGGTTGCAATTCTGTTTTGAAACTGTTTTTGATGAGCTGGAATTCTGTTAGTTGTTTGTTGTATTCTGTTAGGTGGTTGGGTTTGAATAGGGTATGTAATGTATGTATGTGAATGGTGAGTTAGTAAACTGTCAGAATGAATTTATCTGAACTGTTATGTTTATATGTGGTGGCTGCAAGTTATAAGTTGGAAACAGATTGGGTAAGTAATTATGTTTAACAGGGGCTGTTAGTCTTGGTATGATAATGTATGGATTAAAACGAATGCACTGGCTGTTTTATCGATGCAGGGAGGTTGAGTTTTTGTTTTTGGTAGTTATGGGAAGTTTGAAATTCTGTTAGGAATTAGTTAAGTAGCTGGGATTGATTAGTGAATTATGTTAGGATTGAAGGGTTATAACTGTCACAATTATTGAATTCAAAAAAGCTAAAGGTTAATTCTGTTAAAACTGAAACTGGGCATGATTTTGTATCTGTTATGGATTTTCTGCATTGATGCAGGTGGTTAGCATATGGTTTGTGAATGAATGGAACATATGTATGCTGAATTGAGTTTGAACAATGGTTAATTGTGACCTTCAGCTTCAGACTAGTCATGATGCACACCATGTATGTATGAATGGGAGATGCTCTGAATATTGCAGGTTTGGTACATGCTTGGGCTGTTAGCTTAGCTTTGACAATGCTTTGTTGTTTGAAATTGTGAACATGATGATATTTTCTTCTTCTTTTTGCAGGACTGACTGGATGCAGGGGCTGGTATGTTGGTGCAGCACATGGTACACTTGGAGGCATACTTTGAACATTGTCATGGCATAAAGAATGGAGCATATGGGAGTAAAATCTTGAGGACTAAGGGAAATGGCTTGATGGAGAGCAAACTGAAGCTGACTTAGAACCAAGATAGGGCTAGAATGGGGTGTTGACTTTGGTCAAAAGCTTGATTTTCTTGTATTCTTTGTAATGATATTGATATATTTGCCATCCTTCTTTTGTAACATGATACTTTTTCTTTCAATGATTTTGAATGAGGAATAATGTGCATCTTGGATAAGCTTTTGACGATTTTGAATGATGGATCTTGTATGGAAATACTTGAAAATTCTTGAATGAATGAACGTGTTTTTCATAACGCTTGAATATCCTTGTACATGACATTTGTCTTAAGTTTCAAGTAACTTGATTCTCAAGACCTCACCCACAAATACTTAATAACTTTAATTATTTTTGAACTCAAATCCACTTCAAATTTCAATGAACAGCTCTAATCAACCTGATCTTCAATGAACCCTCTAATTCAATTCAATTCACCAATTCAAATCAGACTTGTGTATCAAGCGACTAGCATTAGCACGAATGATGCCTTAAGTACAATGCAATCTTCAAGTTCATCCTCTTGTACCATAGTTCAACAATGATCTCAGAGCAAAATCACAATGCCTTGAGGGAAACACTAATGAGAGAACCTAATTCGATGATCCTCAGTTGGAAACTTTTTCAAGCTCAGACACAGCAGGTGAAAACTCACCTTTAGTCAACCATAGGGAAATAAACCCTGATCTCACGCTTCAGTGCTTGGAAGCTTCAGAAGAATCAGACTTTAATTGTCATGCACATCTCAACTCAATACTAAGCCCTAGGCTTTGGAACTCCTTGATCCCAGTGCCATGTTATTGTCTAATGAATGCATGGGTTATGTTAGATGACCTAATGGGAGGTATGTACATGCGACTATGAAATGCATAAGCCTAAGCCAGATAAAATTGAAAGGGTAGGACAAATTTGGGGTATGACACCAACAGTCATGCAACAAGTTTTTCAAAAAGGTTTCTCAAGTGGTTCAATTTAGTAACCAAGTCAAAATACTCCTCCTCTTCCTTCAAACTCAGAACATACACATGAAACAAATTTTGAAAGCAAATTACCTCCAGAAGTTCAAAACACTACACAATTGTAATTGAATCAGCACTAATCACTCTCATCAAAAATTATGATGAACAACAGAGGGTTTCAACACTCATCCAAACAATTGAATCAACAAGAATCCATATCATACGTTCAACAAATTGTTAGCATCAAGTCCTGTGGAATCTGAGAATCAGAAGGTCTTTCTAGGGTTGTAATGCGGTTTAGATTCAAAGAAAAGAAGATAATCAAGGGTTGTTCCTAAACTAGGGAAGCATCCAAATCATAACTCGTTCCTTCTTCTCTATAACTTTATCATTCTTACCCATTCATCTTTTTCCATTCGTAGCTCTGTGTTTCTTTTTTTTTCTTTTTTTTTTAAGCTACGAATTTCTTTTATCCTTCACAGATTACCACATGTACTCACTCTTCTTTTGAATGTGACTCTCCCCAACTTGGAGATCAACCTGTATTTAGATTATATGAATGCTCCCCTACTTTCTAAAAAGGTCAAAGAGAAAACACATCACCAAATTTTATGGTTGATGGTCCAAAACAAAACTTTTTATTGAGATCAAAACTCACCAGGTATTTTCCTTGGTGCATATTATGATGCTTATCTTGACCTCAGGCTCAAAGAATGGTTAGCAAAAAGATCACACTCTCACAGAAGAAAATAAGTTTTACGTTAGAATAGGCTAAAAGAACTCTCAGATTCAAATAAGTGCCTAAATCACTTTCACAGATTTCCACAACCGATGCAACAACCGGTTTAGCATGATACAAACAAGTCAAAACAATTGATGGTCTCCTGCATATAGTAAACAATGGAAGGCTTTCCTCACAATGGTTAAGGCTAAACCGATCCAATAAAATAGTGTACCATAAAGAACTTCTGTTAAGAATTTACTAACAACCTAAATTTCATGCACACATTAGGAGTTTGAGTTCAAAAATCCGTACCTGCTTTGTCACTTTATTGAAAAAGAAATTGAACTAAACATTTTTCAAAAAAATTACTTCACTCACTACCGCTTTCACGCATGTTGCTCCATTGTTGGTACTTTGCTTGAGATTTTCATTATGTTGTGGAACTACCCATTCTAAACTGGGGATAAATAACAAACATAAAAGCATAAAATTGAAAAATGCAAAAAGAGTAAATCCACCCCCAAATTTGAACTAAACATTGACCTCAATGTTTCAGAACAAGCCCGAGAGGGTTGACTCACAAAGGGTATTGCCATATCAATTGCTTCTTCCTAGCTTTCACCAGAAAGGTCCCTTTATTATTTCCTGAAATAAAAATAAACAAAACAAAATAAAATATTAGAAGTGTGGGTTACCTCCCACGAAGTGCCTCGTTTAACGTCACATAGCTTGACGGTTCATGGTTGAATCATCAATCATTGTCTCTTTTCCTTGGTACTTTTCTTACCAATGTGAAGCCCCAAAAGTATTTAAAGTTTGCTTGTTTGGTTTCTTCATCCTTAATTCTTATCACATCAACTCGCGGTATCTCTTCCTTCATTTGTTTTTCCCTCTCCTCAAGAGAGATAACCTCCTTATCCGTTAATTTCTTCGTCGGTGAGAACCTATCCTTGATGAATTTGACAAATTTTGGCTTTAACTTTAAACCTTCTAAAGATGGGATGGTGATTTGCAAGCGGCTAAACATTTCCATTGGCCGAAAGTAGTGACTCTCATTCCCTTCTTTATTAGGAACATGTAGAGGGCGTAATTCCAATGAGAGTTTATGCTCCTTTGCATTACTACTCTTATTCAACTCTAAGTCCACCATATTCTCTTTTGAAAAAGTTTCAACTTTTGAAGTTTCTAACTCATTCACGACTTCTTTGATTATATCCTCCTTTTTTGTTCCTTCGACTAACACGTCATCTACCTTTTTAGGAGGTCTTGGATAAGGTAGCTTCATTGAGGGATCATACTTAACTTCTATATTTTTCTTGATGTTTACATACTCTATATTATCCTTTTCAACAACATCTTCCTTGTTATCAATTTCCTCCTCCACTCTCTTATTTCCAACATCCTTGTTTTCAACTTCCTCATCAACCACTTTTACACTCCTTAGAGAAGTAGCATTGCAGGTTTCTACACAAGTCATAGGATTTTGAAAAGTTGAGGCCTGACATACATTTTGCTCGGTGAAGAATTTGGTAAATTGAACATCTTCCGTTTCCCGGTTTTGTTGAATGGCTAAAGAGAATTGCATGAATTGATTCATGGTTTCCTCTAACTCAGTGGGTCCTCTTTGATAACCATGATTATAGTGTGAAAACCCTTGTTGTTGGTATTCATGGTTATCCATATGATACTCCATCACATCTTCCGGTGTGCACCATCCGATATCATGAAACTCATTAACTTGAGGTGTGAACAGTGACACACTTTGAAGGAGATACTCCATTTGTCGAGTTAGGATCTCGTTTTGAGCATGAATCGCAACATTTATATTTGGGTCCCACATTCCGAAAAACAAAAATCTACAAAACTAGCACACAAGTGAAATAACAAGATAAAAAAAATAATAATAAAAAAAAATCAAAATTAAAAACTATTGCAATAACAAAATCTAAAATAAAGTAACTAACTAAAAATCTAAAATAAAGGCACTAAACTAAAAAATCTAAAATAGAGTAACTAACAAAAAAAATCTAAAATAAAGGAATTAAACTAAAAATATAAAATTAAGTAACTAAACAAAAAAAAATCTAAAATTAAGTAAATAACTAAAAAAATCTAAAATTGAGTAAATAACTAAAAATAGTAGTGTATGTTCCTCTCCTAGCGGTCCTCTCGATCTCGGGATCAAAAAGAAGTTGATCGCTGGAAACTTTGCTGCGCATACACTAAATCTGCAAAAACTAACAAACACGTGAAACAACCAGAAAAATAAAAATAAAAATAACTCAAAATAAAAACTATTGCAATGCGAGCAATATTGACACCAATCCCCGGCAACAGCGCCAATTTGTTGAAAGTATTTGTGGGTAAATATTTTCGGTAATATATCGTATCCACAGGGATTGGTTAATATCACTGCCGTTCTATAGTTAATTATTGTGAGTTAGAAAAAGTAATTGGATTTGTTTTATGATTATAGTACTATCAAATGTAAACAATAATGTAAATGTAGATAATGAACGTTTGTTAACGATTAAGGAAGTATGTTGAGCTTTAGGGTTCATCAACCTATTCCCATACAACTTATCAATTAATTCACAATTGAACAATCTTTTGAATTACTATCTTCACTTATCCTCAAATATGATTCCATGTCTGCAAATCAAATTAGATAGACTTTTACCGGTATGAGATTCGATCTCTCCAAATATCAATATCGATAATAGTAATTAAAAACGATAATTATGAAAACCCAATCACAATTCCATCTCTGCAAATTGGGATTGAATCAATATAGTAACCTAGGGCAAAAGTTAAAATCCTTTCTTTCGATCAAAGATTCAACAATGGTGTAAAGTAAAAACAAGGTTTCTTATTGATAATAAATTCAAACAATTGTTCATAGGAAAGAATCAATGATATTGTATATTCATAGGTTAATTACTACCTTAAACTCAACAAGAGAAATTTAGCTCTCCATAGACATGAAGAACACATAAGAATTAATAGAAGGATTCATCTTCATCAACAGAATGACTTCGATTGGTAAAGATTTGACCTTCGATTGTTGTTCTTGACTGCAAACTCAGAATGCTCTCCTAATTTCGCTCACAAAGGATCTGTCTTTCACTTGGAAGCTAGGGCTTCTATTTATAAGTTTTGGGCTTTTAACGCCGAGGCCGCGGCGCGGCAACGGATGAGCGCGGCGCGATCAGAAACAGAGACTTTGGCGCGGCGCTGGCTAGAACTCCCGCGGCGCGCCCTTGTCAAACTTCATCTTTTTGCTTTGCCTTTGAGACCTCTAGCTTCCTTTCCTCTTCATGTTTTCCTAAAGCTCCAGTTCAGCTCTAAACCTGCATCAATAGTACCCACAAGTGATTCGATTTGCTTTACACATGAACTAAACCTTTTCAGTTCAATTCTCACTAAAAACCTATGGATCTATCACAATTTGCATTAGTTTAGACCAGAAATTACTTATATTAACACATGAATTTACCATTAATTCACTCCTAACACCTGGGCGCCTGATTATGTGCGGGTGCCTCCAGAGCGTCCACACTGCACCTGCGCGTTCATATATGTTGGATCAAGCTTTATGATCATCCGGTGGTCCTGCTACTAGGGTGCACGGTACGTATATGCATGTGCGACACGCTGGATCTGAGAGCTGAATACATGATTTCAATTCATAAAAATAAATGGCGTTGAGGGTAGGGTTCGAACCCAGGCCCCCACGCATGTCACAAGCATACCTTCGCCAACTGCGCTGTATCGGTTTAGTGACATTATCATGAAACGAAATAAATATAATGAAAATCACGTTAAAGAGATTTAAACCAAACTCAATTCATGCCCAGGATCTTTCTTCTTCCTCGCTGGATTTCAGAAAATAGACACACCTTTACCCACGGTTTTTGTACGTTGCCATAGGTCTGCAAATGTCAAATTCGTCATACGATGCACATAAATCCCAATTAGTTGTTCAGATGCATCAAATCCTGTCCCATGAACATGAAAACGCGAACGGTGCAGACTAATTTCGTCTCCAATCGACAATCCCCAAATCAGATCTTAAGAACCCTAGCAATGGTGATTACCTCAACCTGCAGCGAAAATCCAATTGAGTGGCCCAGATAGCTCACAAATAACGTTATAAACACAATTATATTTTCAAAAACACTTTTATGATCCTTTCATGAACGAGTACGAATCAAAACAAGTTTGACATAAAACGTGAAATTGAGGACACGTTCCAACGCCTTCTGGCCGATGATGAGGATCGGTTTACATCCAGGAGGCCACGAGGATTCGATTGGAACCGTTTATTTGATCAGAAACAGGCTGCAACTCAACCCACCACTCCCCCTTGGTTCACGATTTTTTACTCTTTGAATAAGGTTATCGGTCCGAAAAAACTCCCCCCCTGTGAATTTCACTCTCCTCTGTACTTATAAGAGAGCCTATTAGGTTAATAAAACTTGCAAGAATCTTTTTGAATCCAATATTGCAAATTTGAGAAATTTAATTTATGGATCTTTCTTAATTTGATCAATTATGCTCCAATCCTTCTCAATTGAATTATGCATGAATTTTTATTAGAAAATATGAAATAAATGTTGATTGGAATGGATAGTTATAAAGCCCATGGCCAAATATTTGATTTTTATTGATTTATATAACTTTTAATCATTATTTAAATGAATAAGAAAAACCATATAAAATCAAACAAAAATTATTAATTCGTGGCAATTGGTCTTGCTAACTTAGATAACTTGTGGATCAAGATTAAGGCTTAAAAAGTTAGGCCCATTTGTAAAAATAATCATTTTGAACCACTTTTGTCTCACATATTTCCTTCAAAATCGCCCAACTTTGACAAGGCATATCTCCCTCAACTTTTAAGATATGGAGGAGTTCTAGGACTTTTTGGAAACCTCAAGATGTCCTCTATAAGCCACTTTGGAACATATTTTTCATTTGGAGCTTTTATCTTGATGATATGGCCTTTGACAAAAAACTGCTTTTGACTTGATGTTTGAAAAGGACTTGTAATGTTTTGTATCATATCTCCCAAATGAAGCATTCCTAGTCTTGGCTTGTGAGAGACAAAGTTGTAGAGAATCCAATTTCCTTCAAAATAGGATTTGAGTGGGTAATTTTTGATGTTCCATGTGAAAGTTATGGCCAGTCAAAGTTGAGTTGACTTTCTCTTAGAGAAACCCTAATTTGAACCTTTTTTGTATTTGTTCATCTCTGAGTTTCTACTGATAAATCATGATCAACCTTTGATCAAATGATGGATATAGACCTTTATACTTGATGTTTGACCAATGATCAAAGGTTTGGACCATGCTTTGATTATGGTTGACTTTTAGGTTTAATCAGTTGACTGTGAATCTTGGAGTTGTTTGAGCAGGTAACTTTTGGAGTTAGGTCTTGATCTTTGTCATAGAATTATCTTAGATCATCATGGACCATGGAGACTTGATTGAGAACCTTGTTTTGCTAATTCCCTCAGGAGAGTACCAAACCCTAGCTTTAGGAGACTCTTGCTCAGGAGAATGACTGGATGAATCTCTTGAACTTTGAATCTTTGTGAATGGAATATGGGAGGCAACTTTTGGGGTATGACAGCATGCAGCAAGGTATCCCGGAT